>NC_080671.1:122990932-123119653 GCF_030247195.1 Topomyia yanbarensis | reverse complement strand
AAAGGCTTGGCTGAAGCTTGTATTTACAATGCTGACCAACTTCAACAACTTAGTACTCAAACCTTTCGAAAATGTATCCGAATCTGGTGTACGAAAATAAACCCTCAGAATTCAATAACACCAAGTGGAACATTTGCTTCAAATATAATGTTAATTTAAATGAAAACAGGTTATAATTGAGTACCAATTGTATTGAATAAAACCCTTACTAAAAGGAAACTAAAACGGAAAACAGTGTTTCCGGATAATTGTTTTAAACAATATCTAACGACTTTCATTGAGCTTTGATTGTCGGATTCAGGTTCAATTGAGGCTTGAAAAATGTATCGTCGAACGATTGTTGTTCTCTGATACTGGTGTAGTATACATGTATCATTCAGAAAATATTAACCCTTTCGCGGCTATTATCGACTAGGAAGTTGATAAAAATCTGTTATCCCTCTTTAGGAAAAAACAGCCTCGACCGTGTCACATTCGGTTAGGTGAAATATTTCAGCCTAGAATCGTTCAATCAAAACAATTCAAACTCAATGATCCTGCTTCAGTTTACGTCGCAGAACTTACTGCTATTCAGTGTACCCTTGGGATCATTGATACTTTGCCCACCGATCATTACTTTATTGTCTCGGATAGCCTCGGCTCGATGAAAGTTCTCCGTTCAATGAAACCTAGACATAACATTTCATATTTACTGGGGATCATATGGGAGCTCCTGATGCGTGTTTTGTCTGTAAGATCGTACATGATGACCTTAGTTTGGGCTCCCTCGCATTGCTCCATCCCAGGTAATAAAGGAGCAGACTTATTAGCTAAGGCGGACGCTTTAGAAGGTGACATCTATAAAAGACCAATCTGCTCCAATGAATTTTTCAATATCGTTTCGGCTCATGTCCAATAACTATACGCTAGACGCCCATCTCTGATATAATTGGCTCGCGAATAGCAGTATCTGTGCTTGTGGTGACGGTTCCCACGATATGGCATGCGCCGAGTACTGTTCTGCCAGAGCTTATCTATTGGACTCTTTTCAAGCCCGAGGAAGATCACCCAATGTCCCGGTTCGAGATACAATGGTGGCAAACCGCGATTTCCTCTATATGTCGCTCATATACAGCTTCCTAAAATCCGTCAATATACAAATGTAACTGCCCCTATTATTTTTCTTATTAGTCTCAAAAGTACCCTCTTCCATCTGCCCCGATGGTTTAATGCGTCTTCAAGCTGATACGAAACATCTCTGTCGACTGAGACAACAAACACGGGACCTACAGCACAAACACCACACGCGTAACGCGGTGTGTTGCCGATCCGTATCTGAGCCGTACTACGACATCGTCTGCAGTAACTCCTGCCAGCTCGAGGAAGACCGCCGTACGTCCTGATACATTATGCTTCCTGATGAAGACCGTCCGAGTCTGTAGTCCTTATCGTTGACTCCTGATGCCGAATGTGTATCTCTGCGCGGCGTTCTGAATGCTTGGTGGGAATGAAATATGCCAGTTGCGAACGGTGAACCATAAGTCTTGACCTTACTGTGCTAAGTGCGGCTAAGTCCTGTGTGCGGGAGTGGAGAAAGAGTCTTCCAAACTTCCCTCTGCGGCAAGTACCCATCCTTTCTGAATAATTCAAGTGCTGAAATGTTTCCCGATTCCAGTTCTCCGTTAATTGTACCGTATCAACACCTGATGCCGTTCTTCCTGCCTGCGAACCGCCGCTGTTTACGAGAGATACCTAGTCCCGCTGCATACATCCCACGTAATGTCGTCTCTTCGGTCAGCAGGACGCACACTTGCCGCCAGCCGTGAGGAAGCCCTTAGTCCCCCCACCACAGTCGAGCCCTTGCTGCCAGCGACCAGCAGCCGTCCCGGTCCTGTGGTGGAGATGAGACGAGGGGTCTTCCGCAAACCTATCCCAGGTAAGTACAATGCATCTGTGAGCTCTTCCTTGCCTCAAAGCTCTTCGATTTCCAGCATTGGTCAACGACGGGCTAAACTGCTGCTATACTACCAAAATGTTGGTGGTATTAATTCAATCGTTGAGCAATACCGTCTTGCAGTCTCCTATAAGAGTTTTGACATCATTGTCTTCGTCGAAACATGGTTGAACGATGACACGCTTTCCAGTCAGGTGTTCAAATACGAGGAGTTTCGCTGTGATCGGAGCCCCAGCAACAGCCGAAAATCCACCGGAGCGGCGTATTAAGAGCGGTTAAAACCAGTTTGAAGGCAAGAATCGTCGAGAACACTTCTTGAGTTTGTCTAGAGCAGGTTTGGACAATTATCGAGCTTGGCGACCGTAAGTTGTACTTGTGTGCGTTGTATGTTCCACCCGGCTGCGCTCGTGATATCGAATACGTCGAAGCACACTGCAGCTGAGTTTTTACTATCCTCGAAGATGCTAACGCTGTTGATGAGATCATGGTACTAGGAGATTTTAATCTTCCTAGCATTTCATGGAAATCTTTCCGTAATGGATTTCTTTATACGGATTCGGACTATTTCGTTCTCCACCCATGTGCAGTGAGGCTACTTGACAGCTATACAAATCAATCTTATTGCCAATGAGAATAGCCGCCATCTCGATCTTTGTTTTGTCAGCGATCAGGTTTCCGCCACATCAACAGTGACGGTTCCCTCTGGTCTAGTAAAACCAGTGCACAGTGGTCCAGGAAGCGAAATTAGCGGGAAACAATTGTTGACGCATTCATCTTTAGGTTTAGAGATTTGGTGTCTTAGAAACATTTATTGTGCGTGACAAACAGCATCTTCTGGCTGAAACGGTTTTAGGGTGGCCCTTAAAATGTCAAAGTTATAGACATTATTTCAAATTGTAGTTCAAAGAGAATGATACTTTCTTCTGCAATATTCTAGAACAATTAATTCTGAGCAACTTTGTTGAATATACTAACTTTGTATCTCAAACCGTTTTCATTTTATAGTAAGTTCCATATCATAACTTAGGGTGTCTCTCAAAAAAGTAGTTTTCTCCGTACAGTTTTTTAATATGATTTTTCTCACAAAAGTACCTTTCAGTGTACTTTTAGAGGATGATTAGAGGCAACTTTTGCTGAAGAAAGAAATTTTTTATCTTGTCTAGTTCAAAAGTTATACTTAATTTTCACTTAAAAATACGCCCTTTTCAAATGTCAATATCTCAAAAGGGGGCAAACGAAAATTGATAATTTTGATTGCATTTGAAAGGTTGTACTTTTGCCTACAATATATTGAAAAATTGGAGAACGCTTTTTTGTCTTTCTCAAATAAATCAAATTTAAGTAAAAGCATTTTTGCGTATAATCCTACAGCGCTCATATTAAAAAATATTTGTTTTACGCTGATTTTGTGAATTCTTATAAAGACTTTTCAAGGATCACATACATTTGGAGGTTTTTCATAATGCAGATAGGGTAAAGACCACCAATCACCAATGACTTGACCTATAATTTACTTTCAATTATAGCCAAAAATTCCCAAAATCTACACAAATTTACAAGCGATTTGGTTCATTTGCGGGAACGGTTTCAGCAGGTAGCAGTATCAAGATCTGCCATCTACTAACCTCAAACCAAAAAAACAAAATTGACCTTCATATAACAGTATTGTTGAAGTAAAAAAATCTGATATCCTTCTGTTATGTAAATGCATCAAATTATTCAACATAGTTTTTAATATTTTTAAATGAAATAAGAGAATCATTCAAGTACTTTAAAACGACTGTCGTAGATATGGTAGACCACTCTGCAAAGAGCTTAATTGAGTGCATCAAGTGCAATACTGAAACCCAGAAACTAAGCATGATTTCGATTATCAAATGGGAAACTGATGAGAGTTCGACTCATTGCAGCTAAGATGTAACGATTTCCAGTATTACACACACTAGCAGTAATCATTAAAAGACGCGCTTATTGTGGTTTTTAAATCATCAAACTAATATTCTACTACAAACACTAATGGGTATGATCAAAGCTTCATCGACGAAGATGAAAACAGAGAATTGCGCGAATGAAACAATTCCTATATACAGTATGTAAAAAAATTAAAGACACCCCTTTATCGTTTCAATAGTTTTGGTCATAGGAAAGAAAGGTTTGTTGTATTGTACGATGAGCATTCTTTTAAAAATTTTGATATACCGTTTCACAGCCAACAAATAAAAAACTAAATAAGTTACTCGTCGTAATAAAGTGTGGCAGTCCAGTAGTGGTAATGGGATTAAATAGAAAAGAACGAGGGTGTCTTTAATTATTTTACATACTGTACACTTAGGCTTCTTTATGTAGGGGATGCGCGCATAAAAAACCGCCTAAAAAGACTTCAGTGTATATTTGCATTTTCGATAGCTCCATTATGTTTGTTGGTGGTATGGTAGGGTGGAAGTAAGGGGAAAGCGATTATAGTTTCTATTGCACTCGTATACAAGTTATTTAATATACTGGTTTTAAGGAATGAAGCAAATATATTGACCCTAACGCATTGATCATAATTTATATGCATTTCAACGATTGTACATAGGTCTAGAAATTAATGATAGAGTGTGCCACCCTAACGAATGAGCCCAAAATAGGGTCATCACCCTATTTTTAATATGAAAAGCCTGCAAATGTATGTGAACCCTGAAAAGTCTTGACAAGAATTCACAGAATCCGCGTAAGACAAATATTTTTTTTAATATGAGCCCTGTAGGATTATACGCAAAATGCTTTTACTTAAATTTGATTTATTTGAGAAAGACAAAAAGCGTTCTCCAATTTTTCAATATATTGTAGGCAAAAGTACAACCTTTCAAATGCAATCAAAATTATCAATTTTCGTTTGCCCCCTTTTGAGATATCGACATTTGAAAAGGGCGTATTTTAAGGTGAAAATTAAGTATAACTTTTGAACCAAACAAGATAAAATTTTTCTTTCTTCAGCAAAAGTTACCTCTAATCATCCTCTAAAAGTACACTGAAAGGTACTTTTGTGAGAAAAATCATATTAAAAAACTGTATGGAGAAAACGTCTTTCTTGAGAGACACCCTAAGTTATGATATGGAACGCACTATAAAATGAAAACGGTTTGAGATACAAAGTTAGTATATTCAACAAAGTTGCTCAGAATTAATTGTTCTAGAATATTGCAGAAGAAAGTATCATTCTCTTTGAACTACAATTTGAAATAATGTCTATAACTTTGACATTTTAAGGGCCACCCTAAAACCGTTTCAGCCAAAAGATGCTGTTTGCCACGCACAATAAATGTTTCTAAGACACCAAATCTCTAAACCTAAAGATGAATGCGTTAACAATTGTTTCCCGCTAATTTCGCTTCCTGGACCACTGTGCAGTGGCACATCATCCTCCACTGATCGCCACGATTGTTAGCAGCTCTGTGGTGCATGACTTCGATATATTACCGCTTTCTATCTCCTATGATTTCCGTAAAGCTGACCATCGCAGTATCGCAGACCTTCACTCCACCATCGATTGGGAAAATATTCTGGACCCCGAAGATGTCGAAACCGCAGTTCAAACCTTTTCAAACGTTCTAGTGTACGCTATTGACAGGTACGTTCCAAAGAAAGTTCCAGCCCTTCATGGCAAACGAGTACACTGCGACGGCTGAAGTCTATAAAGATAAAGAGAGCTGCCTTGCGGAGGTTCACCAAGTATCGCACAATATCATTTAGAGACTATTACGTCAGTCTCAACCATGCGTACAAACGAGCCAATCAACACTGTTTCTTTCGATATCAGCAAAATATTCAGCGTAATCACAAGTCGCATCCTAAACGTTTCTGGAAATATGTGAACGAGCAGCGCAAGGAATCAGGACTGCCGTCGTCTATGACTTTCAATGGGAACACAGCTACCACATCTCGAGACATAAGAGCACTTTTTTCCGAAAAAATCGCGAATGGATCCACAGATGAGGCACTAACTATTGAGCAAATCGAACTCGCTGCTAGCAGAGCTCCAGTTGTGGGTCACACTCTGGGTGCTATCGATATCAATTCAACGATGGTTACCAGAGCTTTCTCTCGACTTAAGTCATCTTTCAGTCCGGGACCCGACGGGATCCCCTCCGCACTACTGAAAAGGCATATCGAAGTTTTGGTTGCTCCGCTTCTTCAGATCTTTAGAGCATCTATTACTAGAGGTATTTTTCCATCTTGATGGAAATCAGCCAACATGTTCCCAGTTCATAAAAAGGGCAATAAGCGAGACGTCAATAATTACCGTGGGATAACTTCATTGAGCGCTGTCTCGAAGTTGTTCGAGCTGGTGATTATGGAACCTCTTCAGGCTCACTGCAAGCAGTACCTAAGTGACGATCAACATGGCTTCACGTCCGGGCGGTCAACTGCATCTAACCTGTTATGCTTAACATCCTACATAACAGAGAGTATGGAACGTCGCGCTCAAACTGACGTCGTTTACACCGACTTATCCGCCGCTTTTGATAAGCTAAACCACGATATCACAATAGCAAAAATGGAGAGATTTGGAATAAATGGCAGTGTTTTGCAGTGGTTTCGATCTTACCTCACAGACCGAGAGATAGCGGTTGTCATAGGAGATTTCCAGGGCCCTATATTCATTTCTACGTCAGGAATACCTCAAGAAAGCCACTTGGGACCGTTGATGTTTCCGATATACTTCAATGATGTACTCCTAATTCAGAAGAATCCACGAGTGTCCTTCGCGGATGATCTCAAGATTTTTCGCATAATTTGTACAATTGAAGATTTCTGATTTCTCCAACAGCAGCTTCAAGCCTTTGCTGACTGGTGTAACATGAACCGCATGTATGTAAACCCAAAGAAGTGCTCGGTAATATCAATTTCACGGAAAAAGGATTCGATCTATTTTAAGTACCATCTACTACAAACAGAAATCGAACGCGTCAGTCACGTGATGGACCGGGGAGTGATTCTGGATTCACAACTTACGTTCAGAGAACACGTCTTCTATGCAGTTGGTAAAGCGTCTCGAGCACTAGGATGCATCTTCAGGATAGCCAAAAATTTTACAGATGTGTATTGTCTCAAAGCGCTGTACTGCGCTTTATCCCGATCAATCCTAGAATATTGCCCTGAAGTGTGGAGCCCAAACTACAATAACGGCGTTGAGAGAATTGAAAGCGTACAGCGTCGCTTTTTACGTTTCGCGCTCCGTAGATTGCCGTGGAGAGATCCTGTCCGATTACCTAGCTATGAAAACCGGTGTCAGCTGATTCAACTGGAGCCCCTTTATGTTCGAAGAAATACAGCAAGAGCTCTGTTCATCGCCGACACTTTGCAAGGTCGTATAGATGCCTCAGCTATATTAGAACAAATCAATATAAACGTCGCACCACGAACATTACGCAACAACATTATGCTTCGAATACCGTTCAGACGCTTATTATAGTATGCATGGAGCCATCACTTTAGATTTCAACGTGTCTAGACAAGCTCTGCATCAGCGATTTTCTAGACTTTTTAATCGATCTTTTAACCACATTTGACTTCCGTTTTTGTGAATTATTGTATGACCGCTATTTTTGTATATGACTTGAATGTTAGTAATAAGTTTATTATTAAGACCAACACCATTGGGGCTTTGGTGTGGCTGTTGGTGTATAAGATTAATAAAACAGAACAAATAAAACAGAAGTCATGTCAGTAATTCATAGACGCAAATCTGCACAGGCTGTGGGATTCAAATACTTGTCATGTCCCAAATATCCCTTTCAGGATCTACAGGCGATTTCAAGTCGACGTGCTTTGTATCTTCTGGTTGCTGTACAATATGTGCCGGTGATGAATTATGAAGTGCTTTAATTTAAATGGTTGGAAAAGCATAAAGCAAACTCTGTCATAAATGTACAGGAACTATGAATCTATTCCGCCTTTTTTTAGAAAAAGCTTCCACAGTTTTATTTCAAGGATGAAAACCAGACTTCCCATGAACATCGACAAGTTTGTACCTGTGTACAATATTTCGTGCACGCGTTCAACCTCAAACATGCTTCGTCCATGATGAGAGTGAGAAAGAGAAAACTGGTGCCACGAACCTATGTGTACGCACAACGTGTACGTTCATGGGGTGCGGTTGTGCAGGCGAACATGTGCACATGTTTTAGTACGAAATAGCGTGCTTGAGTTCGTACACGAAGTGTGGGTTTAATATGAGCACAGAACCAGAGCGAACATTGTGGACGATGTTCATTTGGGAAGATTGATGAAAACATAAATAAAACTTCTACGTTGGAACGTTACATTGAACCCACCTCGATAGTTTTCAACAAAATGGCAAAAAATAGGCATGACAAATACACGTGAAACGCCTCGTGCACGCATGAATAATGCTATTAAGACGCATGCCCAATGCCATTATGCCAAACGAAGTTCCATCCGCTATGTTTCCACTTGTAGTGCTCCAACAAGTTGCGACAACTAGCTATACCACGATTCGACCTGGTTTGTTGTTCTTCGCAGGCCATTTACTGATCGTCGGTGATCAATTGTACCTGGACAGTTATGTTTAAATGTACCCTAAGGAATTACGGAAACGATTCCAACCGTTACTCACAGAAGAAGAAGAGCCAGCAAACAAAAAGATTTAGGGTTTCTTTGATTCATTTTTCCGGCTTAAGCGTTTTCTTATCGTTTGCTGTTGATGTGTGAAGCGCGAATTCAACTGAAGCTAGTACCACCATTATTGGTCATCATCCTGTGGTAAAATAACTTCGCCTGACAATGATTCATTTCAAGGTGAGATAGAGGTCGAAATAAAATCGACTTCCCATGCTCGGCCACCAGGCCTTATATGATATTCTTCCGGACCAAAGACACAAAGGCTACGGGCTCTTTACAAAGAAGTACAGAGTATATGTACCAGAAAGTCGGGTAGGAAGCCGAGGGGTCGTTTCATAGAAAAAAAAATTGAAGCGAGAGCGACCCGATGGTCTGATAACTTCACCGCGGGTCTGAAGAATACCATCCGCCAACCCGGCACTCGACAACCTACTGACAAGGCACTGTGTCGCCCATCTCCCGTTTTCCCGAAAGTTACAAGTTCTGCTCTTCTTCCCATGTCATCATATTCGCCTTCTCTTCGCTGTCCTTGATACAACTGCTGCTACACCGATGATGGAAAGAAGCCCCCCTTTGAATATCTTAACCAAGCATAATTCTCCAAATCAAACTTGTATTCTGTATTCCTAGTTTTAAGATAGCTTTTATTTTTATTCTTCATTAAAACTATTCTCCCCTATCTTGTAAATAGAATTTTATCCCTAGTTTTAAGATAGCTGTGAAATTTCTCATAAAAAGTTGTTCCCCCTTTTATAAACCAAATTATATTTCGTAAAAAACTATTCCTCCCCATTTTTAATATCAAACTGGATTCCTTGTTTTAAAATTTTTAATAATAAAAAATCTTTTGCCCCCACTCTTGCATATAGAACTGTATATTTCTGGTCTTAAGATAGCTGTAGAATTCTTCCTCTAAATATAAAAAAATATCTGAACATTGTAACCGCCTAGTTTTAAGTATTTAAAATGTAAAAAAAAACAAAAGAATTTGGCACTGCCAAGCTAACGCATTTGTGCATATCAAATAAACGAACTGAATTTAAAAAAAACTTTATCAAGAGTTATCGTGTTTGCCGCGGCGCTCCTCGACGTGGAAAAGGTTGGACGTTTTCTTTTGGAATGCTTGCATGTGTAGCTGTACGCGACTGAAAATATCTTTTTTCGTAAACAATGAATAATTACTATGTTTTAATTGCCGCAAGGTTCTACTGTATCGATTTTGTTGGCTATTTTCGGCAAATTTGAGACTAAGAGAAACGAAAGAAATGAAATTGAAAGACGGATAGGTATTCTAGAGCGAATCAGTTATAAACTTAGAACGGAAAACTAGAACTAGGCAGGCTCATATGGGCATGATCGAAAGGAAATGTGAAGAATTCTTTGCCTTCTGCAGAGTAGGAGTTGGGCGTTGCACCCAAGTCTACCTCATGGTCTATGGTAGAACATAACTCATCATCATGTTTTACCGCCGACGCACTATGGGGTAACTAGGCCAAAAATCTGGACAAAATTATTTTCTGCTGTTCTATATATTATTTTGCAATTATAATTCAAGCGAAGCTTAAATATTTGATATTAAGCACATTTTTCATAAAAAAATCCACCTAACAGTGTGAAATTTGTTTTCTTCTAATATTTCTTCAAAAACTTCTAAATGAAACCATTGTGATTGGTGGCTATAGTAACATTTGTAGGACGATTTTCTAACATATTTTATTATATTTGTCTTGGTATTGGGGACAATACATAAACTACCTTGTTTTGCTGATAATCATTCCAAACCATGTTATGTTATTTTTCTCAAAGAAGAAGTAATATTTTTAAAGGAGACGATAGTTAACTGAATACTACAGAAACTACGGCTTTGTATGCATGTAGTCAATATTACAGTCACAATAATACTGTTGTCATTGTTTATGTATGTTTTGTTCAAAGATTGAGGTGCGGATGTAAATAACTACATGACCCAAAAAAATATTTGTGTAGACGTTGATGAAAAATTACGATAGGAATCTAGTTCTCTTTGTAAAAAGTAAATTAACGAAAAATAATCACTCTTTCAGTTCAACAGCCTTGAACAAAAGCAATAAAAAACTTTTTTTCGGAAGTGCTACTATATACTGAAGAAAAGTGTGTAACGTTAACATTTTTCGATGACTCTTTGTTCATCATCTACAAGTTCAACTGCTGGTTTGGAAAGGCGATGAGAGAGGGAGGTGAGGGTTTGTGATCGAAAATATATGACTCCCATAAAAGGTAAACAATTTACGAAATTGAATACGAAACGAAATATAGCAGACGATACGATACGAAATCTTAGCAGGCGATACATCTAAATAAGACTTATAGTTGCTTACAATGTACGATAAAAGGCACCAAAATTATGCAAGAACTACAATTTTCAAATTGCTCTCAAACCAACGGTCGGACGCAGTCGGATGAGTATCCGCCTGCGATGGACTGACAATAGTCGATAGTTTCGAATGCTTTCAACCTTTCATCTTAATTTGACTTAATTTGATAACTTTTTTAATTACGAAATAGTGCTAAAATCATAAATCAAACAAGTATTTTTATTTTTCAAAACAAAATAGATTGACTTTTTCATTTCGATATTTCAAACATTAGAGTAGTTAGAATAGGTTATTAGCAACATTTCCTAATATAATAATACTTCATTGATTGTATTGTTTAATTTCAGTAGAAACTGTTTCCTATTGCCTGATTTAGTTGAAAAAACGTGTTTATTTTTAATAATGTTTGACCGTGTGTCACAAATTTAGATCAATGTTTTTAGTTATTATTTCAATGGCACATGATGTAGAAAATATTGAAGAATGTTTAAAAAATATAGTTTGATTAAAAAGTTAGAAATTTTTTTTCCCTATATTGTCCAACTTTTTGTTCTAGCCACCCCATAGTGCGACGCCGACAAAAAATTCTTCATAAATCCTCGCCTAGAACGACCATGCGATCATTCTTTTCCCTTTCTGCTAGCATCAAGCCGTGACGTATGCATTCAATCGACACCAAGCTATCGGTGTCGCACCGATCCTATTGTGATTGAACTACTTATTGATTTTTTTTTGAGCTGTGTCGTTAATTGCTATCAGCCATCCGTGTGCGCGGAACGAAAAAAAATCAATAAGTAGTTCAATCACAATAGGATCGGTGCGACACCGATAGCTTGGTGTCGATTGAATGCATACGTCACGGCTTGATGCTAGCAGAAAGGGAAAAGAATGATCGCATGGTCGTTCTAGGCGAGGATTCATGAAGAATTTTTTGCCGGCGTCGGCGGTAAAACATGATGATGTTCTACCATAGACCATAGACCATGAGGTAGACTTGGGTGCAACGCCCAACTCCTACTCTGCAGAAGGCAAAGAATTCTTCACATTTCCTTTCGATCATGCTCATATGAGCCTGCCTAGTTCTAGTTTTCCGTTCTAAGTTTATAACTGATTCGCTCTAGAATACCTATCCGTCTTTCAATTTCATTTCTTTCGTTTCTCTTAGTCTCAAATTTGCCGAAAATAGCCAACAAAATCGATACAATGAATAATTAAATCTTAACATTACGCATAAGATCGATTGTAGCCTTGCCTTCAAAATCGTAAAACAAAATAACTTTCGGTTTGAGCACTTTACACCAGTCGCACCCCTTAAAACGAACTTTTGAAAGATTAATAATAAATCGATAGGGTGATTATTCTAGAAGACCGGTTTCCCTAAAACGTCAGCGAATCTTTTTTTATTAAATAAATCAATTAGATTTATCAATAATAAAACAAGACTGCAGGAATAAAGAAACAAGTGTGGTTTTTAGTGCTACAAAAAGAAACAGTACCTTTGAGAAAGTATCTATTGAACAATATCTCTGCAAAACCGGCCCGCCTTGAAAGTCGCACGTTTTAGAAACGATCCACTATTGTAGATCAGAATCTCGTATTGTGTTCTACATTTGCATACCAAAGTGTGAATCGGTTGCACAGACAGCAACACACCGCAGCCGAGAAAGTAATAACCAAGTGAGGGTGGTGGTCGATACACAATGCAGGCATAATTTATCGTCTTCTGGTGGCTACGACAGCCCGCTCGATACATGCGATGATATATTTTACAAACAATTCTTTTACGGCAGGCGTAAATCATTTCACTCTATTAATATATTCCCACTTCATTTTCGGTTGCTTCCTCTTTAGTTAGGCCATTGAATTGATCAATTCTGTTTGCGTTTCAATTTGCGATTTTCAGTGTGTGTCTCTCTCTCGGCCTGGGATTCCAGCGAAAACAAAACCATTAATTTTATCTTTTATGGAATAGTGACATTTCTCTTGTAGTTTTGTGGCATCAAAACATTTGCCTGGACTGTTTTCAGAAAGTCACATGACTTGAAAAACATCTGTCTGCCACTCTCAGCAAATGTATTCAACTTGTTAACATGATTTCGTCGGTCGTAAATATTAGGCTGATTAACCAAAACTAACGCATGCCGGACTAGTCAGCGGGAATAATCTGTTTCTAATTAGCGTTTATGGCTGTGACAAACAATTCCATGTCTCTCTCTCTATTTGGTAGTACGAAACGACAAACATGCACCATGTTCCGAATTAAATAACCCTTCGCTTTACATCACTAGAAACTATTCATTTTCGAACAAAAGGAGAAAACAATCTCCTGAAAGCATTGCGCAAAACGGCATCCTCTAATAAAAAGTCACCGAATCGGCTGTTCGTGACAATCGGGATCTGCTTCACGGGATACCACGGCTGATGATGGCAGCCAATGAAATCCTGAAACAATAAGCATCGGGCATGAACGGAAGCTTTGCCCTTTTCTTTCATTTGTGTAGTGTAGGACGCGCGGTGCTTTACAATGGGCGATCAAAAAAAAAAACAGGAATGAAAAACCATGAAGCACACACACACACTGCTCCCGACGACGACAGGTCCATTGTTTTCCGGGACGTAAATATGAATAAATAGTGCGTGAATCAAGCAAGGAACGAAATCGTACCGGATCGGTTCTACGGCGGCGGGGCGAAATATGAAGCCAAGCCCTCTCTAAGAGGATCGTGCGCTTTTGTTTAACTGCATGTTTTTTGCAAGTGACTATTAACGTAATAGATTTTCGTTGCTGTGCACGGACACTAGAGATTAGAGTTTTGGCGGGTGGTGAAATCGTGGCACGATGAATGGATGGATGTTCCTTTATGAAGGAATATTTCCCATCCAAAAATTTCAGTACCGTTAAACGGGGGTACGTTGATTGCCGGTTGATAAGTGTTGTGAACAACTTGTTTGAAATCAAGTAGATTTTGTTTTATAAATTTGATCCATATATTGCCAGGGCTGCCTTTGGACTATGCAGGCCCTGAGACACTTTACTGAAATAAGGGCTGCTGAAACTCTGGGGATGGTTTGTTTGCAGGATATTGTTGTTCAGCCAAGCAAATTTTGTATATGTACAATTATTACCCTTCCTAAAATTCAAAATCAGTTTCTTGCATTACATGCAAGGAAGCTTTTTGCAATTTTTGCACACTAGTGAAATTGGAGCTAGTGTTCCTTACATTAATAAAAGTGATTCTTGACGGTTATTGTGATCTTTGCGGATGAGGGGACCGTATTCCGAATTCGCAATATATGTTTATTGATAAATTTTAAATTCCTGAAAGGATACATTTTATAAATTTGCGCTTAAATCTCAAATAATCTACCCACGTTTAGTGGTTTTCCCCCAATCCTCGATGGGTTCCGACTGTATAACTATATATGTAATATTTCGGTAGCTATAATATAGGTTAGGTTAATTCACGTCTATGATAAGGAAAGGCTACTCACTGTAATCCAATTAGTCTTATGTTATATAAGGATACTATAAGATTAGCCACTACGAAAATAGTTTATAATTTAGTTTTTAAGCTTTACTATTAGTATAGTCTATGAAATTAGTTCTGGAATTAGTTTTGCACATGCCCGATTATAAAGACCTCTTTCACACCAATGCTCGTTGACAGTTCTCCGTATCATGGGCGTCCCTGATCGTCACTTCACGGTGGGCGCACGTAAAATGGACAGTGGGAGCGTGCAGCATTCAGGGTTGCTCACAGTTATGTTTAGGGTGTAGAAATATTGGAAGCGGAAATTTTAACGTACATAATTTTTGACGATTTAACTGCAGAACGTAGTGAGGTTATGAAAACAAAATACCATAAAAGCAACGCTGATTGTTGTACAAATACCCTGAATTGCTCAGTTTTCTTTGATTCATCGAGAATTTTTTTGTAGTTTTTTAAAAAAATGAATCACTTTGATTATATTTGAACGATAGATATTTGTATACGCAATACATTGTTTAAAATGATCGAATACATCATAAAAAAATTAATTTTTAGCTTGTTCGTTTTATATGAAAACACAAACGCGATTAAAATTAAACGGGTTTTTTATTCCAAAGATATTCTTAGAAGGCATAGTCTTATTTCAAATTCGCATATGTTCAAGTCTCTTCCGTGATCAAAGATACTTCGTTTTACTGTACATAATACTTTTTTTCGTATAACTGCAAACGTACATTTTAACTATTACGCTTAGTTGTGAGGCATTAACACTGTGGAAAATGACGTTCCCAACAACACAAGTTTTTCTTTTTGAACTCTCTAAATATTATCAGGATATCATCAACACGTCCTCACTTCTCTGGTCACAACGAATGCCGAATACTGCTGTGAGGTGAAGCCGCTTCAGTATGCTAGCGCAAAATAATATACATAGAAAAGGGTTGAAAAAAAATCGTTTCATCACAAAATGAAAAGAACTGATGGCGGAATAGTTTTTCGGATTTTCATGGAACGAAATAAGCTCGCTTGTAAACTGTGCCAGAGCGTACACCGTTGGCTATTCATGCTGTACCCAAGGGACTCTGTTCGCTTCAGCTTTGTATGATATGTTGGTAAACGCTGATAATTCCACTTGATGAAACTGGAAAATACTAATAAATTTACCTTCTGGTATTAATCTATAAAAAATGTATTTTTTTTTTTCATACAAAACGATTTCATCAGAATTGTTGCCCTATATGTGCTAACTATCCCCGTATAAATACAAGTTAAAATTTGTTATCATTTCTGTGTTTATTAATTAGGATCTGCGCTTATAATAGTTCTAACTATTTACCATTTAACTTTGCTTTAACATTTTTCTTCCCGGGAAAAATTTCCGAATTCGAATGTATGATTCACTAGATTTCTTGTGATAAAAAATGTATCTACAGTGAAGACACGATTTTATCAGCCTCAGATTTTATCAGCCCCCGATTTTATCTACCTTCGATTTTATCAGCTTTTTGACCCGATTTTATCAGCTTCGTATGAAAATTGATAGTTGGCAGTTTGATGGGCTCTAGCAGCCGAACTAACTTGAATTCGAGTAAATCCTTTCTTGAGCATACTTCTTTTATCTTGGAAATCCGAAATATGCAAAAGAATACTTTACAAGCTTCGGTTGCTTAAAAAGAAAGAAAAATATGTGTCCCGATTTTATCAATGTCCCTGTTTTATCAGCCTAAAATTCACGAAGGGGCTGATAAAAATGGGTTTTCACTTTATTTGTTTTTAAAATCCATTTTATGCAGCAACTTCATGGTTGAGGTCTACTGTACTGGTCATCTATCGGTGGATAGTGTTCACAAGCTCCTCTCTTATGTCTGCTCACACATATATTGATGGCTGGCGGCTGCTGGATACGCCTTCAGCAGTAGTATCAATATGAGAGGACACGAGCGATTATGAGCATGTTAACTAAAAACGAACTACCTGTTGCAGATACCAATTTTTCTATCTTAATTGGAAAGTCAGTGTTTGTGCCCTCTATTCGGTAATAGGTGGAACCAAACTTTTCTAGCCAAATGATGATCACTCAAGCGCAAAGTTTTTTGGAAAAATTACATTTTTACATTTAGAAAATAGGAACGTGAACATAAATGGTTTTTCAATTGTTTTTTTTTAAATACGAACCGTTCAAGTACATCACAACCGTTTTTTCTTCGATTTTTTAAAATTTGATTTCAGTTGAGCGTTCAGCCTTGGAGAGTGTTCATCGCAATCCTCGGCAAAACTACGCACCTTAGATGAAGGGACATAGCTCCGACAATTTTTAATATTATTTGTTTTTTTTTTCTTATAGTGCCACCAAAATTGTCTATCGCATTTTTAAATGAAATTTGCATTAAACCCTTGAAATATACTTAGTTTACTTGTTCTCTTCGACTTTGTATATAGCCCCTTAAATCACGACTTCCCTATATCATTTTTAACTTTTCAACTTTTTGAATATTATACGTAAACCAAAGGTTGACTTGTTATTTTATTCATAAATTTAAAAAAAAACATTATTTATGGTCCGACCAAAAGATGTGAACTGATTCATAATCTATTACATCTAGATCATGTTGTGGTTTCCGTGGTTGTGATTTAGTTCACAAAATTAAAACTATCTGGATATTTGCTCGGTAACTATTTCACGAAATTCAAAATATTATTCATGAACCATTTCATGCATCATGAACTAACTCTTGATTCCTACTAAATTACAGTACTGGCAAGAATAAAGTGCACACCAATATTTTTCAGTTTCTTTAGCCAGTGCATACAATGTTGTCACAGCTACAGTACCAGTTGTTTTAGGCGAAAGGTAGACATTTACGGGAAGGATGGAATAGCAAAAAATATTTGGTATTAAAAGACATAGCTTTTCGGAAATGTTGAAAATTCATTTATTGTGTTATTTTGGCTTGGCAAGAAAAAACTGCACAAAGTAAAATATTGACGGTTATTCATTTCTGATTTCCATTCAGTACTTCGTATGACCTCCCTTTGCACCGCTTCCAGACGACGCGGCATGCTTTCTACGAGATTTTGCAGATAACTCTGGTCAATTGATTCCAATGTCGTTTGTAGAGCTTGGAAGAGAAGATTTTTGTGGTTAACGTTGGTTTTATCTAGTTTTGAATCCAGTATAGACCATAAATTTTCTATCGGATTCAAGTCCGGGGACTGTGGAGGCCATTCCAATAGTTTGCCGCGTGATCCACGAAAAAAAGTTTGGGTTTTGTGGGCCGTATGTTTCGGATCATTGTCTTGCTGCAATAAAAAATCACTTTCGAGTCCAACCTTCAGTAAGGACGCATCCAAATTTTCGGATAGGATATCAATGTATTTGTCTACAGTCATTATCCCATTGATTTGAACCAATTCTCCAACTCCTGACCAGGAAAAACATCCCCACACCATTATGTTGCCACCTCCGTGCTTCACTGTTTTTTGAATATTTTTATCATATAATTCCTCACTTGGTTTTACCCATACTCTCGATCGCTGCTTATTTCCAAAGATCTCGAACTTGCTTTCATCATTCCAAAGAACCTTTTTCCAGAAAGCAATGGGTTTATCCGCGTGTTTTTTCGCGAATTCCAGTCGTTTTATTCTATTTTTTTTATTGATAAATGGCCGTCGGACTGCAAATTTGTTCCTAAGTCCTTCTTCCTGCAATCGTAGACGAATGGTTCTTGCAGATATGTTTAGAGACAAGTTTTCTTTGATGGCACGGCTTGTTATTTTTGAATTTTTGCGAACTTCTCTCACGATGAGAGCGTCCTGTCTCGGTGTCGTCGAGCGTTTCCTCCCACGACCGGCTTTATCGGCCACACTGCGGCGTTGTTGAAACTTTTTCCATACATAACGAATAGCAGAAAAACTCACTCTGAACTTTTCTGCTATGATTCTATACGAGAGACCGTTCTCGCAATCTTTCACAATGAGATTTCGTACTTGCAAAGAAATTTTCATGTTTTCGTGCTTGTTTGAAAAATTTTAGTCAACACTTTCAATGCTCAATGCAATGACGACTTAAAAAGTATGACGTTTGTATTGGTTACATCCAGCGGATTTGGAAAAGCGATGGGTTAATCAATTCGATGTTGTCTTTATTAAATTGGAGTTTGTTTTCCAGTGCGTGCAATTTATTTTTGCCAACCTCCGATATATACTGTTTCAAAAATACAATGTTTATAACTAATCAGTGAATGCTAAGCCCAAATATACTCAGGAATTCAGATATGTATAAAATATGCATTTTTTCCTCCGAATACGCATATATTACAAAAAGCAGCGTATTGAAAATATAACAATTTTCGTACTAATTAAAGACCTGTGCACTTTATTTTTGCCAGTACTGTATTTACCATTCACCATTCACCATAAAATATATTCCACTTTCATGATGTAGTATGCATAAAATCTTTAATCGTAATATTTTCACCTAAACAATATCACAGAACTATGAATATTATTATTGGTTTTGTCAATTGATTAATGGTTCCAAGTAAATTTGTGAACTGTTTCTTGATTCATAATACATTATTCACGTAAGATCTGGGGTATCACAATCATTTAGAAGGTATCCCTAATCATTTTTACTTTCAAGCAACTTGCACATGGTCTACAAATTTTTACGTGAGCTATTTCACAAAATTTGAAAAACTATTCATGGAATCATTTTCGTCCCTGGAACTGTTTCATGAAATAAAACATAGTTGTGCCCAGCTGCTAACGATTAGTCACAGGTACGACCAGTAGATATAAGAAAACTATAAGGACCTCAAACATCGTTATCGTTAGCCTCCGGACAGAAAACGGAAATGATACTGAGCACCAACAGTATATTATTGAGTCGCAAATCCTGTTCACTTTCATGATCCAGTTCGCATTTTTATGTTACTCCGAATAAAAAATTGGAATAACTAACCCAAATACGATGAATCTCAAGATAAAACTGTTATTATGAAACATGAGTCAGATTACTCCAAGTCTCAAATTCGATAGTGATCTCTAGAATAAAATATTACGATGATGTGCAAATTAACCTCTTCATACTCATGTTGTTTATAAAGAACAACGTTTTCAAATAGTTAAAACTCTTGGTTTAGGCAAGAATCACTAACAAAAGCAATTAAAGCTAATAAATTTGAGAATTACCGTTCCTTTAAGTACTATCAGTTACAAGCATTAGCTCTGGAACTAAAGTTATTGCCATTAGTCCGATTGGATTCCGATGGAGCAATGCTTCCAGGAACAGTTTAAGTTGACGACTGAAATTTTGATACGTCTTCGTTATTTTGCAATATTATTGAAAACTTATAAAACACTTAAATTTAGACTGTGTTCGACTACGTTTTCCTTACAATTGGGCTTTTGCAAATATTCTAAGGGAATTGTATTGAGAATTGGAAGGTAAAAATTGAACAGCTTCTATCACTGCGAGGGAAGCATCTATTTTTATGAAAAAATGTTTTTCATGTTCCTTGATCCCACCATATCTAAGGAAAAATAGTTTTGGATTCCTACATGGACTGGAAAAAAGTTGGGCATGAAAGGGTTAATTACGAAAATCGTGACTAAGATCCCGAAATCGTGAACATGAATCACGTCACGCTGCAAAAAAAATCGGTAGTAAAGTCATGAATGAAATATAAAGATAACGTGGAGGAAAATAACGAAAATCGCGATCAAGCTCCTGAAATCATGAACATTGTACTGTATATTTATTGGGGCTTTAACATGGTTGGTCATGCGCCCTTCATGTATAGAAATTTACATTGATAATTTACATTAAATTTTTTCACGGTGACATGTACATTGATATTCTTCGTGGTGTTGCTGGTGAGGTTGTAGCTGGTGTCCTTACTCGGGGTCGCGGTGACCTCTCCCCGGATGGGTATGGCAGAGGACTCACGGTTGGAAGAACTTTGTGGATTCTTGGAGGCCGCGGAGAACCTTCCCATCACCCAGCCCGAGTGTGGCGAAAGGTCCGCGGTTTATTGCTGTTTTGGCTGAGTTGTGAGTCGGTTGAGTTCATGTATTCTAGGGCTGCGGAAGTCCTCCCCAGCTTCTGGTCCTGGAGTGGTGAAGGGCCCACGGTGGGGGGGGGGGGGTTGCGTAGGGCTGTCCTGAGTCTTGGCCTATATAACGTCGAAGAGGCCGGTATCCTTGATAAAACTGTGCATGATCTCCTTCCAAACCGGGAAGTTGGAAAGAACGTCGCGGATAGAAATCGGAAGATTATGCCTTGTCCGGAGGTCCTGGAATTCCAAGCAGTTGATGAGCGTTCCGTTTGTGGTGCAAGTAGGGGGAGACGTAGCACACCGTGTGTGCATGCAAGACTTTGGTGTGCCCGGTCCGCTACCTGAAGAGCACTTTATGCTTTTCCCAGTCCTGACGATCGTCCCATTTGGCGGGAAGTCGCTTTGTTTTCTGAAGATGTCCTCGGGGCGCCCGCCAGTGCCCAACGAAATTTCTATTGAGCACCTCGGCAAAATGCCGGATGATGTCGTCTGCTGGTTCCTCCTTAGTCAGGGTCTTTCTGGCATTCCGCTCACGTCCTGTCATGGCGTCGGCCTCGGCGTTCCCCTGTATGCCGCACTGTCCGGAGATCCAGCAGATGCTAGTGAAGAGATCAGTTTTGAGTTCAATGGCCTGAATGAAGGGATTGCGAGATTGGCCGCCCTCGAGTTCGCGAAGTACCGAGAGGACGTCCGTAATATTTATAGTTGCGGTATACTCGGGCTTTTGGGCTAGGGCCAGGGCGATAGCTGCTGCTTCAGCAGAGAAACCTGAGCATTCGGGTGGAAGCCGGGGGGAAGAGCCGGTTTGGTCGTTGCCTCCACTACTCCGTCCTTCCACGATTCGTCGGTGTCGGTTCACCATACACGGTTGAGGAGACGCTCTCTGTACAAGCAATTTCGAAGGCTCCTCCGACCTGAAGGGTCTTTGATAGGGATGTGTCGATGTGTGGAGGTTGAGCGTTTCACGGACGGGGCCATATCCTGTATATCCGGGTGATTGGGGGTAGGGCGGTTCCTCGCTCCCATAAGTCCGCACGAGAACACCAAGTGCACGCCGGAGGGTAACGAGGGCGATTCGCCAGCGGAACGGAAGTACGCCGGCCTCCACGCAGGCACTTTCTGCTGATATGCTGGGTATAAGTTTTGATGTGGTCCGGACGGATTAGTGGTATAAAGGGGCCAGGATGTGGTTGATTCCCTCGATATTTTTCCGGTGATCTCTATGCCGTAGTAAATTCGGCTTATCCGAAGTGTGGCGTCCCTGTTGCACTTGGGATGCCTGGCGACTATTGCTTGCACCAGCCGTTTGCGGTTGATGCATTCTGTTTTCACTCTCCGGAAGTGGGGCGCAAAGGAGATTTTACGATCCAGAGTGATTCCGAGGATGGCCAGTTCCTTGTTGTAAACGATCAGAGAGAAGGCTATATGAATCGAGCGGTCAGTGACCCGATGAAACGTAAAGCAGGCGTGGATGTAAAAACTTTTGGTGGTGGAGAACCGAAAACCGACTGCGGTTGCCCATTTGAGGATGGCGTTGACCGTGGCTTGAAGTTTGATGCGAGTTCTGCCCTTGGTTCTTCCCGTCGCAACTACTATTATGTCATCGGCGTAAACAAAGAGAGCCAGGACGGATCCGTGGGGTACTCCGTTCTTCTCGGTGTAGATTCCGGACTCGCTGCCACCGATTCCGACCCGAAATTTATGGTTTTGTAGGAAGCGTTGGATGTAGATAACAAGGTCTCCTCGGATTTCCCAGAGATCGAGTTGTCGGAGTAGGCCCTCGCGCCATACAGTCTTGTACACCTTGTCTATATCGCGCGCAGCGATATCTGTGTGTAGACCGTCCCTTGTGGTCTGCTCAATGGTCTCTCCCAGTGATGCCAGGTACGAATGTTGGTTAATCTTCTATTGGCCATTCGCTTGAGAGTCTTACCAATGCAGGAGAGTAAGCGGATGGGCCGGAAATCTTTGACCGTGCCAGTTCGCTGGACCCTTTTGGGTATCGGGATCATCAGGGCCATATGCCACGAATCCGGGAGGGGCCTGCCCTTTCAGATTCGGTTTTAGCACTGGAGTAAGGCTTTTTTCCGCATGGTGGCAGGTTTCTGAGCAGTTGGTAGCCAATGTTATCTATTCCGGTGGCTTTACCTTGCCCCTGGCTGAGGGCGTCGGTGAGCTCTGATCCAGAGAACGGCTGGTTCCATTCTGGCGAAGAATCTGGGGAGATTGTTACGGGGGTGTTTTTAATTAGGTTTTTTTTGGCCCGGACCTCAGGGTTGGGGCGAGGCGGTTGCGGAGAGTGAGGAGCAGTGTCTTCCTAATTCATCGGCTATCTCGCGGGGTTCTATACTTTCAGTGCCTCAAATGTCGAGCGAGAATCGAGAGTTGCGCCTCTTCATGAACATTGTTCAGCGATCAGCTCATTGTTCAACTATCAGTTTTTTAATACGAGGTTTATTTTTCATGATTTCAGGAACGTGTTCACGATTCTCGTAAACGGTTCAATTCACAAAATAGCGATTTTTTCATGAATTTATGAACAGGTTTTTTTCGAGTAGTTTTTATTGGCTTGAGAATAGAATGTTTGTTTCCCGATCCTTCTTCTTCTTTTGATATTGGAGGCACATTGTTATTCTGAGACAGATTATGGCTTTTAACTTTTTTTTAAATAATAACTTTTTAAAAAAAAAGATCGACAATTTGTAAACTGTGCCGCTTGGGTGAAATTCCAGTTTAATGAGATATTTTGTAAAAATCTCAGCCCTAAGCAAATCTTTTATACAACCGAAACATTAAAAATTAAAATTCTAATTCAATTATTTCATCTTATTTTGATCTCAAACTCTCGTTGAATGCCATATTTACGTAGCCCTTTCAGCTCATTTCTATGGTCTACATTCGTCTGTCCACATTTTAAATTCACTTACCAAGGAAAATACCTGGCAACCACAATCCAACCATTTACGAGCTTGAGAATCGGAGAAATCAAATTAAAAAGTTACGATCATTTTCGGACCAAGAATTTATTACCATCATACATATTTTGAGCGTTTGATTTCGCTCCTTCGACTTCGGCCGCCCGATGCGCAATGGTTCCACCAGAACGTAACATCAACAAACCAGAAAGATGAACCCCGGAGAGCTGCAGCAGTCAAATTATTTTTTAATTCCACTCTGCAGAAACGATTGCCGATTGTTTCATCTATCATCACCGCATTTTCCCTTTTTCGCGACGGTTTATTACTGTGCTGTTATATGAGACAGGGAGTAATAAATTGCGGCATGGATACGATTATTACTCCAGAAAAGTGCAATCCGAAGGCGGCTGCAGAAATATAAGTTGCCAATCGACTGACTGACTGATGCGTCATTTATTTATGGACATAATAATTATTAATTATACTGGCGGTGAATTACGGCCTTTCCAGAACGGTGGATCCGGGTTTGGTTTGCGGGGGAATGGGATTTTATTTCAACTTATTTTCAAGCCATCATCTTTTTCCCGTTTTATATTGTAGATTGAATTGTGTGGCCGGGCAAAAAGCACAAGTCGCACAGCAGGACGAACCGAGTCTTAATGATTGTTGAACTGCTTTTTCCGTGCATCTGCACGGGGACAAAATTATCCTCCGATCGACATCCGCTGGCACTAGAGCTGCATGAAATGGTTACAAGTATTATTAAATTATTAGATGACTTTTATGGTACAGGTTCGAGGTTAGCGGCAGTTTCCGTATGGAACAACAGCGCATTCAAGTGCAATTGCTTCGAAGACACTTATCTGCCGGTCTGATGTCTAAGGGACCACCCCGCGCAGTTCGCCGTAAGCCTATCCCGATGCGACGGATTGCCCGCGGATCTACCAGGCAAATGAAGAGATTAAAGCAATCATGTGAACATACATAGAGGGGAACAGCAAAGTGAGACAAATTAATGACATAATAAACATCATTTATGGAAGTTCGTACACGACGTATAGATAAAGATGTCGTCAATTGAGTTAATTTAAAATGTATTTACACTGCGGGACGTGTCCGTTTGGTGGCAGACGGTAGGAAGATGTCTCCGGAAGAATATCGTAAAGGCAGAGTGTAGTCAAAAGTGATTTTTTAAAGCATAGAAATTCTTTCGTTATCATGGGAGGGAGTTTTAATACTGAATCTTAATACTGAAAGTAATCGTAGTCGATAATACTTATCAATCATTTGAGAGCAACTGTTGCAAAGACAAACAGATTCTAGGTTTTTGAAAAAAATTTGCCGACATGAAATCATAGATTGTAAAAATGAGAAAGGGACAATGGCACTACTAGGAAGATTCACACACGGGTGGTGACGATCGCTTTTAGGACACATTGGGGGTGGATGAGTCAAATTTGTTAGTATTGGGCTTTTAACGGTGATCACAAAAGTGTTGGGAATTTGTGATGACGTCATCACAGTTCCTCGATAATGGAGTGGTTAATGCAAACAACTAGAGGCTGGGAGATTCCGGCTTCTTTTCAGTGTGTTCAACAAAAAGTGAATTTTCGCCGAACCTTTTTTATTTTTATTATATTATATTTCCTGATTGTACATCATATTATCATGATTTAATCTGTTCCACAATATTCTGCCACGTCACTCGGTCAGTTGCTGCTTGTCTCCAACCTCTCAGGTGCCCGATACTCGCCAGGTTCTGCTCCACTTGGTCCAGCCACCGGAAACCTGCCGGGTTGGAGGTGAAAACCAACTTGGCTTTATTTTTATTAAAAAGGTCTTAATTTTCGAGCCGTTCGCCTCTTTGTTTGAAATCTCTTTAGAAAAATTTCTACCCCTTTGTGCGGGGTTGGGAATCTATCCAAGGAGAGCTGCGTACAAGGCAATTAATTTACCAATTACTCGCCCTTTATTTTATGCATTTCATTCAGTTTAATAGCTTTTTTCGTTTTATTTATTCACTTCATTTTAAATATTATATCATTTTATTCGTTTAGTTCACTTCATCAATTTCATTCATTACACTTATTTTATCATTTTTTACCAATTAACCTCTTTTGATTGTTATATTATTATAATTAAAATTTATTACATATTCATTTTTTTGTATGCATATTTATCCATTTAATTAGTTCCGTTCATTTTATCACTCCCGAAATTCAAAAATCTACAAGCAGGCTGTTAAGTAACAGTTCATGAATAAAATTCAAAGTTTTGTAAAAAACAGGAGGAGTCTTCAAGCCCAGCGAGGCTGGGAGCCAGCATCGGTGAATTGGAGACGGCTTCTTGCAACATCAAAGGCCATTACTGATTTAGTCTGATTGATACAGCAAAAAGGAAATTGGAAATTAAAAATCGAAAATTGGAAAATAGAACATAGAATATGGAAATCGTAAATTAGAAATTGGAAATTGGAAATTGGACATTGGAAACTGGAAACTGGAAACTGGAAACTGAAAACTGGAAACTGGAAACTGGAAACTGGAAACTGGAAACTGGAAACTGGAAACTGGAAACTGGAAACTGGAAACTGGAAACTGGAAACTGGAAACTGGAAACTGGAAACTGGAAACTGGAAACTGGAAACTGGAAACTGGAAACTGGAAACTGGAAACTGGAAACTGGAAACTGGAAACTGGAAACTGGAAACTGGAAACTGGAAACTGGAAACTGGAAACTGGAAACTGGAAACTGGAAACTGGAAACTGGAAACTGGAAACTGGAAACTGGAAACTGGAAACTGGAAACTGGAAACTGGAAACTGGAAACTGGAAACTGGAAACTGGAAACTGGAAACTGGAAACTGGAAACTGGAAACTGAAAACTGGAAACTGGAAACTGGAAACTGGAAACTGGAAACTGGAAACTGAAAACTGGAAACTGGAAACTGGAAACTGGAAACTGGAAACTGGAAACTGGAAACTGGAAACTGGAAACTGGAAACTGGAAACTGGAAACTGGAAACTGGAAACTGGAAACTGGAAACTGGAAACTGGAAACTGGAAACTGGAAACTGGAAACTGGAAACTGGAAACTGGAAACTGGAAACTGGAAACTGGAAACTGGAAACTGGAAACTGGAAACTGGAAACTGGAAACTGGAAACTGGAAACTGGAAACTGGAAACTGGAAACTGGAAACTGGAAACTGGAAACTGGAAACTGGAAACTGGAAACTGGAAACTGGAAACTGGAAACTGGAAACTGGAAACTGGAAACTGGAAACTGGAAACTGGAAACTGGAAACTGGAAACTGGAAACTGGAAATTGGAAATTGGAAATTGGAAATTGGAAATTGGAAATTGGAAATTGGAAATTGGAAATTGGAAATTGGAAATTGGAAATTGGAAATTGGAAATTGGAAATTGGAAATTGGAAATTGGAAATTGGAAATTGGAAATTGGAAATTGGAAATTGGAAATTGGAAATTGGAAATTGGAAATTGGAAATTGGAAATTGGAAATTGGAAATTGGAAATTGGAAATTGGAAATTGGAAATTGGAAATTGGAAATTGGAAATTGGATATTGGAAATTGGAAATTGGAGGATGGAAGTTGGAAACAGGAAATTGTAAATTAGAAATTGGAAATTTGAAATTGGAAATTGAAACTTTTGGAAATTGCAAATTGGAAATTGAAACTTTTGGAAATTGGAATTTGCAATTTGCAAATCGCAAAAGGCAAATGACCAATGGCAAACGGCAAATTTCAAATGGCAAATGGCAAATGACAGATGACAAACGATAAATGACAAATGACAAATGACAAATGACAAATGACAAATGACAAATGACAAATGACAAATGACAAATGACAAATGACAAATGACAAATGACAAATGACAAATGACAAATGACAAATGACAAATGACAAATGACAAATGACAAATGACAAATGACAAATGACAAATGACAAATGACAAATGACAAATGACAAATGACAAATGACAAATGACAAATGACAAATGACAAATGACAAATGACAAATGACAAATGACAAATGACAAATGACAAATGACAAATGACAAATGACAAATGACAAATGACAAATGACAAATGACAAATGACAAATGACAAATGACAAATGACAAATGACAAATGACAAATGACAAATGACAAATGACAAATGACAAATGACAAATGACAAATGACAAATGACAAATGACAAATGACAAATGACAAATGACAAATGACAAATGACAAATGACAAATGACAAATGACAAATGACAAATGACAAATGACAAATGACAAATGACAAATGACAAATGACAAATGACAAATGACAAATGACAAATGACAAATGACAAATGACAAATGACAAATGACAAATGACAAATGACAAATGACAAATGACAAATGACAAATGACAAATGACAAATGACAAATGACAAATGACAAATGACAAATGACAAATGACAAATGACAAATGACAAATGACAAATGACAAATGACAAATGACAAATGACAAATGACAAATGACAAATGACAAATGACAAATGACAAATGACAAATGACAAATGACAAATGACAAATGACAAATGACAAATGACAAATGACAAATGACAAATGACAAATGACAAATGACAAATGACAAATGACAAATGACAAATGACAAATGACAAATGACAAATGACAAATGACAAATGACAAATGACAAATGACAAATGACAAATGACAAATGACAAATGACAAATGACAAATGACAAATGACAAATGACAAATGACAAATGACAAATGACAAATGACAAATGACAAATGACAAATGACAAATGACAAATGACAAATGACAAATGACAAATGACAAATGACAAATGACAAATGACAAATGACAAATGACAAATGACAAATGACAAATGACAAATGACAAATGACAAATGACAAATGACAAATGACAAATGACAAATGACAAATGACAAATGACAAATGACAAATGACAAATGACAAATGACAAATTACAAATAACAAATTACAAATGACAAATGACAAATGACAAATGACAAATGACAAATGACAAATGACAAATGACAAATGACAAATGACAAATGACAAATGACAAATGACAAATGACAAATGGCAAATGACAAATGACAAATGACAAATGACAAATGACAAATGACAAATGACAAATGACAAATGACAAATGACAAATGACAAATGACAAATGACAAATGACAAATGACAAATGACAAATGACAAATGACAAATGACAAATGACAAATGACAAATGACAAATGACAAATGACAAATGACAAATGACAAATGACAAATGACAAATGACAAATGACAAATGACAAATGACAAATGACAAATGACAAATGACAAATGACAAATGACAAATGACAAATGACAAATGACAAATGACAAATGACAAATGACAAATGACAAATGACAAATGACAAATGACAAATGGCAAATGACAAATGACAAATGACAAGTGACAAATGACAAATGACAAATGACAAATGACAAATGACAAATGACAAATGACAAATGACAAATGACAATGTGCGAAATGTGCAGAATGTGCGAAATGTGCGAAATGTGCGAAATGTGCGAAGTGTGCGAAATGTGCGAAATGTGCGAAATGTGCGAAATGTGCGAAATGTGCGAAATATGCGAAATATGCGAAATGTGCGAAATGTGCGAAATGTTCGAAATGTTCGAAATGTTCGAAATATTCGAAATGTTCAAAATGATCAAAATGCAACAAAATGTAAAAAATGTAAAAAATGCAACAAAATGTAAAAAATGCAACAAAATGTAAAAAATGTAAATGAAGGAAAAATGTAAGAGAAGGAAAAATGTAAAAGATGTAAGGGAATGTAAAAATGTTATAAATGAATTAAATGTCAAAAATGTGAAAAATGTGAAAGGTGCAAAAAATGTTAAAAATGTTAAACATGTACAAAAGGTACAAATAGTTAAAATTTTTGAAAATAAGAAAAATTTAAAAAATGAGAAAGATAAATCGTTAAAATTATAAAAATATGGTAAACCTGTTAAGAGTATTAAAAGTGCAAAAAAGTCAAAAATGTAGAAAAAGTGAGACAAGCAAAAAGAAAGTGATAGTGAAAGAAGTGGAAGAAGAGAAACAAGCAAAATAAGCGACGGTTGTGGAGAAAAAGAAATAAGTGAAAAATTGGAACACGTCAAGCCAGTCAACGAAGTAAAAGTAAAAATCAAATAACTGAAAAACCAGTGAAGTGTACGAATAAGTGAAATAATTGCAAGATGTGGAACAGGTAGCAAAAGCGAGAGAAGGGAATACGTATAAAAATGAAAATAGTAACAGAAAAAAATAAGGAAAAGAAATATAAGTGAGAGAAGTGAGACAAATGAAAATTGAGGAAGTGATAATAGTGAATGAAGTCAATGAACAAATAAGTGAAATAACTCAATAAAGTGAAAGAAATGCAAGAAGCGAAAGAAGTTAAAAAAATTAATGAAATGAAAATCTAAATAAGCGAATTAAATAAATGAAATGAATAATTTAAGAGACATCAGAAATGTTGGGGTATCGTAGTTCCATTTAAACCATTATTGATTTTCACTAATTGTGCAAACCTTATCGGAGGCATTTGAAAGTTCACAGTTACCCTAATAAATTGTACTCTTGATGTGAATGCCAGTTCCTTAATTAAGTGTATTTATGTTAACATCTTATAAGATAAGTGAGAATGGACATTTGGACATTCCTTCATTATCAAAGATTTTATATTATGTTTACAATTTGGAACTGACAACCATAAAAAATAACGAATGCTTTAAACGATTTTAAAACGTCTGTTACACTCCCACGAGTCTTACCTTATTTCACTAAATTTATTCGTGATGGTACCCTTTGATCTTTTCGAAGCTGAACGGAACCAAGAACTTTTATGACCCCTCCGCAAATGGGACAGGGGAACACTTTCTGCATCCACCATTAAGTGCATATCCACCAAAAATGTACGGAAGAAACCAAATATAAAAACAAGAACCACAACTTGTCAATTTCCCGTGAGAATGTATGATTGATGTGATTGAAGCTGCACTGCGCTTCCCTCTTTGATGACTTTCTCGGCGGCCTCCAGTGAAAGAGTTGATTGCATTTTCTTTCTGACCTCAATAGAACTGTCCCAAGCTGGAATGGGTTTTCCCAACATGGCATGCATGCGTGGAACGTTGCCCAATCTTGTGGTTGGTAGCGGTTTGAGGGAGCATTTTTATTGCGCCAATTCCCAAGATTGATGGCCGGGTTATCCGGCGATCTGTCCCCCTTGGTTTTAGGCTAAACTCCCAGTGCTGTTGGCCGACGGGTGATGGAACAGCACTCAATGTCTTGTAAAGTCTGAATCCTGCTTGGCATGCACTCGCTTTACGCCCATATCGCTCATCTTTTATTTATCACAGTTTCGTATTTCCGCGATTTTCTATCGTTTGCGCCGGGTGGTCCTGACTCCCGGAGGTTGCTGAATGAAAGAAAAAACTCCATCGATTCATCTCGATGGGGTAATTAATCTAATATTCCGAACAAATTATCCGATAATAAATCACCGGATAAATATCGCGGTCGTGGGTGAAGATGCCCCCAAAAAACCATGCAAAATTTATTGGTACCGGCGAAAGGATGACGATAAAGTAAGGATCTCGAGAACCCAAAAAATATTAGGGTTGCTTATGGATATATAAGCATCGGTCGAATCATATTATTGACGAAACGATTAAACTTAAGCTCAGACGCACTGTTAGGTAGACTAGCTCAGATTCTTCTGAGTCGCTTTTGAAACGAACATAACATTACATTTCGAAAAATTTCAATTTTCTTCTAGACGCGCAACAAATTTGACCGCGATGATCATAACTTGTGTAGTTTGCCTTGGAGCGATTCGGCGAAACATATTTCGTCCAAGATTATGCTTCGTTTGACTCAACATATTTGTTCCGCGTGAAGCAAGTGGGGGAACCGAATGGGGCATTTGCCACCTCCCTCTAAGAGATGGATGCTACAAAACAAAATATCTACAAATCCCAAACAGAAATAAATGTATACGTTTTGCAATGAACATCGTAGTAAAATTTATGGTCGATGCTTCTTTTACTAAAAGCCTTACCCTGATTTTTTTTCCTGTTTTACTTTTTATCTGTAGGTTATTTAACTGTCTGCCCGGCGGCGGTGGCAATGCGAGTGATATGAAAAAAAGATCATCCAAAAACTTCTGCTAAGATTAGAACGGAAACTGTTTGGCGAATTGGGTGTACGACTTGCTGCCTGTGGCCGCCATGGAAAATACACATATCTCGTTTCGCTCAGACAAGGCAAAAGGCATAACTCCGCAACGGTCGGTTCCAGTGCCGCCGACAAAGCTAATTCTTCTGCATGGATGTACTATACCACACAACATAACATATGTGGGAATAAATTTCGGGACCATAATGAACGTCAGTACTGAGTGAGTCTTGTGCGGTTGTCCGGGCACGATGTGGGCCGGGTTCGGAAGGAAACGACGAAATGTGAACTTATGTACAATTAATAGGATGCCAGGACCGGGATGAAATATTCGAGTTGTTTTGCGGAATTGGTTCTCGTGGAACGCCTACCTACAGGAGATTCAATTTATATTTAAAGTTGCGTCATTAGGAAAGCATTTTTTGTGATTCACTGTCTACTACAGAATTGGGAGGTTTTGTATTATTGAGCTTATTTAGTAAAAGAAGGATCGAACAAAATTATTATATAACGAATCAACATTTGTAACTTATAAGCTTATTTTGGAGCACATGTTATACTCTATTTACCTGCTGATTTTTTTTAATTAATTTATAATTACCTGATATGGCCCTTAGTAATTGCGCAAATTTTGGTACCGATCGGATGTGTCTACGGACCCTCCAAAAATTGCAAAGTTTATATGGAAATTACTATGGAAAATCGGCTAAAATTGAAAATAAATTCTTAAAAAAATCACCTCATCAATCAATTCATGAGAAAACTATATATTTATAGTTTTCTACTGAACGCATTCGTGGAACATTGTAAGTTTGTGAAAATTCGCTGAGAAAAGTTATTAACTAAAGAAGCAGCATGACTTCAAAACAAGTGGATTTTATTATTAATCATGGCAACCCTGCTTGAATTGCTGCATCTGCCATACACGAACGTTGGGTGGCAAGCCTAGTTTGTATAACGATGGAGCTTTAGAATTTATTTTCAATGTTAACCAATTTTCCATAGTAATTTCCATATACCTAAACTTTGAAATTTTTGGAGAATCCGTAGACACATCCGATCGGTACCAAAATTTGCACAATTACTAAGGGCCATAAAAGGAATCAGTAGAGCCTGGTGGAGCTAAAAGTCAAAAATTGAACCAGTCTAATGGCCACTCAACAATGTTAGTATTCTCGAAATGTGGTTGACGAGTGCATGATGGAAATGGAACTTATATTGTAAGAGTTATCGAGAATATTACTCAACCGGAAGTCGTCATCTTGTATTCCAAAAATGTTACAATTACCATTTTCATCATCTACTTGTCAAGTCCGTTCTAAAAATACCAATATTCTTAGGATTATCGAGAATATTGCTCAAAAGAAAATCGCCATCTTGGATTTGAAGAATGTTCCAATTGCCCATTTCGATCATCTACTTCTCAAGCCCGTTTCAAAAATACCCATATTGTTAGGGTTATCGAGAATATTGCTCAATCAACGAAAATTAAAAAGAATGCGAAGCAAACTTTTTTGCGAACTAAATCCTAAATAACGAATCCTTTTTTACGTACTAATTCAATTTAGGAACCCCCGGTTTGGTTCGGTAATGGGGGTTCCTGTGTATATATTAGGGGGAAGGCAACTGAAAGAGCTGGTATTTCACTTTGGCAGCACGAAGCTTTTAGTCGATTAGTATGACCAATCAAAGTGATATTACAATGCAGCTTGCTGTTTCCTTAAGAAGTTTTGCTGATTAGACTGTTTCGGTCAAAAATCGTTGAGAACAGGCCCGTGCACAAGGAGAGGGTTTTAGGGGTTGAAATCCCTCCCATGAGGGTTTTAATTTACTTTTAAAAAGTGATTTACTTCCTGTTCAGGGGAAAAAATATACTACGAGTCGTTTTGACACATAAAATGTCATTTAAGTTCGGTCACTCTAGAAAATAGTCGTTTAGGAAACCAATCAAGCAAAGTGGCGAGGGTAGCTGGAAAGGGATGTAAATCAAATTGGTCGGCTTCTCTGGATCCAGTCACGTTTCGACAAATTTCGATATTGGCAACAGTTGTTAATAGACCAGTTACACAGCAAAGTTCGGTCAGCGGAAGGTAAGAAGGAAGTACACGATGTCGAAGAATATTGGGATATCATAGTCTGGATACCGGCGATGACCTCATCGTCGGAGTGGCTAACAGCTAAATGGCTCGCGGAAATGGGCATCGGTATCGGAAGAAATACCGCCTCCAAAGAACTCTCAGCACCAGCTATCAGATAAATAGGAACGTGTAGCGTCAATTACTTTTTCTCATAATTTTTCAATGAAATAAAAATTTGAATTGCAAAATTCGCCATCTTGTAGTCAATTCGAATTGAAAGAGATATGAATAATGTGTAAATCCGAAGTTGTTAGTAATATGAACAGTTTTGAAAATCAAACCAAAACGAGGTTTTTGTAAAAACGTGTGGTAACTTGAGCCCCCGCCTACTAGAGCTGAAAAAACAAAGCACACTATGACCTATAGATACGAAAGTTCAGCTAACCACCTATCCAGACAAATTAATTAATAAGACTCCCTTTTTAGATGCACGACAAACTTTAACTACAGTAGAAAGCCGAGACAAATATTTGCGTTAAATCAATGCTGTGTAACCGGCTTTTTCAACCTTCAATAACGTATACCATCATTTGTTCACGGAAAACACATTTTAGATCAATGAATAGTGCCAAAGACGTTATGAAAATAATGTTTTACTATTTCTAAACATTTCGAAGTGTTTGAGAGAACTAATGATAGGGATCAAGAATACCCAGTGTTACAGGGATCAAAGATACCTGTTGTAAGAGGCGAACAAAATTTAATTTTTTTGTGTGTGTAGTGAAATTTTATATTCGAAAAATATGTTTTCTAGCCAAAAGCCTTTAGAAAGTAATCGTACTTGAAAATATTCATAAATAATTAGTTCGACGATCCCATACAATAGTTCAAAAAATTTGTGAAAAGATCTTCGAGATTGATTTAAACACACATTTTCTAAAATAGTATACAACTTTTCCAAACCAAATGTAATACAGCAGATTTGTTTTATAAACATCATAAACGACCAAATACTTCATTTTCTATTTATATTGTGATAACTTTATGTGTATAGATGAGGAGATATGGCCAGGGAATCAAATATCCCCAAGGATCAAGTGTCCTCTTTCTCTCCTACCCAATTATTGCCCCGGATGGATGAGGACTGAGAGATACAAGAGGTTTAGGTTTAAAGGGTATCAAATTGCATCATGGAACTTGACCTCCATGAAATGCTTCCGTAGGGCCTGATTCATAATTGTCCAGTATTTTTCGGTGAGCCTTAGTACCGGTGCGTTGGGGGCGCCAGAAAATCGTAGGGCGCTCGTGTTGTTTCGACAGAGGAAGCAGATGCTTCTGTAGACACACTTTGAGGTAGATCGCCCCGTTTATAGTCCCAGTAGTCACGAACGGTGCACTCCGTTTGCCATATGAGAAGATAGCTTGCCAAATCATGTATTTATTGGCAAACTTTGAAAGTTTCTGCTTCCTAACTTCCTCCAGAAGATCAAACTTGTGCTGGGCGGTGAAAAACAGTAGCCTTGGAAGCTGTCGGATGTCATCTTTGACGTAAGTCTCATCATGCACGATGAGACAATGAGACTTCGTCAGCATTCGTTATGATTAAGAGCCTTTTGCACTTTGTACGTATGTAGTTCCTCCCGGTCCTTGGCTCTCTGAACGACAGACTTGGATAGATTCAAGATATTTACTCAGTGTGTTGAGCGGAATCGATTGGTACACAAGACTTGGCTTTTGAGACCTCAGCAAAAATCTTCAAAGTTTAAGGGTTTCTATGCCTTTCTTTTCTGAGTTGTGAAAAAATTAAAACCCTCCCCTTGACAATTTTCTGCGCACGGGCCTGGTTGAGAATGACATCTTTTGCAGACCCCCTACTTATTTTTTCCTCAGATAATGTGAACAGAGGGCAACAAATACCAATGTAAAATGGAGCATAATTAACACATTGGTTGGAAAAAATTTAACCAATTTATATTCAATTTCGAAGTGTATATGGCTTTTATAAAAAAATATGAAGCTAATTTTCTGAAAATCTTTCGAAAGCGACGCTGAAAACCAAAATTTTCCTGACTATTTTGGATAATTCTATTCTATTCTATTCTAACCCTTACACAGCCAATATTGAAAAGCATCCTGGAAAACACTGCAGTTATTTTGTAGTGTTTTTCTTGTCAATATTAATATTTGAACCATATTTTCATATGTCGCAAATATTAAAACGGCCAGGCATACTGTGCAGAGTTGGGTTTGGAGATGTTTCAAAATTAGGCGGCAATTAAGTTATTTATTCAATGAATAATGTAATTAACGTATTGTTTTGAATCTTAAAGGAGGAAGAAACGAGGACAACCGTACAGACCGTTTCAGTTTAAAGGGGATATAATAAATCGTTGGGAGTGACTTGGCTAAGAAGGTTAATGCCACTCCTTTGGTCCTTTGGGATGGGACAGAGATATTTACACCTTATCCTGGTTAATAAGCCTAGGCTAAAGCGCCTTTACTCGATATCCTAGGCTAAAGCGCCTTTACTCGATATGAACCTGTTGGATAAAAAATGTTAGTAAAAAAGTAAGAAAGAACATTATAAGATAAAATGTACAGCTTCTAAGAAATATTGATTCGCAACAGTTGATTATCATGATTGAGGGGTTTTACAAATTTCAAATATTGCACGATCACAATCTGCCAATTTTAGATTAACAGACGCCTTTCTCTAGCGATGCCGTAATTATATAAGTTTAGAGAACATAGATAACCCATGGATTTTAATTAGGTTTTACACTAACCGACACAACCCCACAAAATGAGCCAGATGAACTTCGTTAGACAATTCTCAATGGCCCTTTTACATGAGAGTTACGTGAGTTCGAATGTAACAGATGAGCATCCGTTGCACTCGCACTCACACAGTCGACAAAGCAAACAAATCACCGAGAATTGTCAAACATGAACTTCATTCATCATAAGTTCATCCGTGTCGTCATCTTGTAGAACTCAGTACGCAATCCTAACAGCGATGCCATTAAAAATATCGTAAACATGATTATATGTTAAAAGTACAAAACCTGAAACACTTCATGTCGTATTTACGTATTTATTTTTCCTTCACCGTATATTTTGCTAGCCCAAAATGGTTCTCTCTTCATGTGGTAGCTCGTTTTCCGAGTATCGAAATTTTTTCTTCATTATATCTTCCACACATACTTTTCGCCAGACTTCCAATTAGAGGTGGTACTAAGCCTCTCGACCGGCAATTTATATCCTCTTTGGCGATAATTGATACAAAGTAAATTTGTCACTTTTCACACACGAAACGAACCCATAAATTATGGTATTTATTTAAAATCAAGCAACGATAATTCGAAGAAAAATGAAGGTCGTGAAGAAAATAGCAGCTGCATCGATGCTTGCTGCCTTCCTTGACTATTTTGGATAAAGACATAAATATAGAAAAACCATCAGAACACTAAAGTTTTGTGAGATTTTAAATGTAACTTCATGGTAGATTTGTCTGTAACATCATTCGAAGTCAGATTGAAGATGAAGGTCGGAGCATTTTTTACGGGAAACTGTACTTACAGATCGCTTTACTGAACAGCGGATTTATTAGCGACTTAAGATCATACATATAATAATCCGACAAATTTATTGGAATATGTGTTCTTTTAACAACCGTTATTTTAATACCCGATGATTTGAAACTTGTAAAAATACATACTAATAAACCCGATTTTCAAAAGATTTGAGCGAAGTTGGTTCATGTTTGACTGTCGCTCATTTCAAGTAAATTCCAGCCGAATAGATTGAACTGTACACTCAACGGATTCTACTTCTCCGTATTGCGACATGCATTTTGCAATTGGCTCAGGAGGGGTACGAGGTGATAGGTCATATAGCTTAACATCTATATAATCATTTTCAATATAAACGGGAATCAGTCTACTTTCTACTTCTGCCCAAGTCAGACGTACAATCGAACCAAGTGAACAACAACTAGCAACCTCTCGATCTAGTGTGCATTGTCTCGAGAACAAAGGAAACTTTTAATTTATTCTTGCCATCATGAGTAAAGTTGACGAAAAATCTCTGCTCCGACCCAACACAGCGGTCGTTGACTTTAAATTCTGTTCAATAAGATTGAGTTTTCGTGAAGTGGAATACCTGCTGAAGGTGAAGATGCAGCTAAAGCTCAAGGAGGTTATGTATCTACAGTATCATCATCTTCGCAATGTAGTGCTCATATCATTCAACACGTTAGCTCAAGCCGAACGTTTCGTTTTGCAGAACAACTTGAAGCACGTGGCTGAAAGTGATAAAGTTGGAATTAAGATTCCCGTGTATATAGAAAAAGACTATGTAGATGTAAAATTACATGACCTATCACCACGTACCCCTCCTGATCTAATCGCAAAATACATGTCGCAATACGGAGAAGTAGAATCCGTTACACGTGATACGTGGAGAAATTTCTTCCCGGGTACACCTAACGGTGTTCTTGTGGTGAGGATGCGGATCGAAAGACCTATCCCCTCCCACTTGACTATAAAACTTAAAACCCACGAAGCTACTATTCATCAAACTACGTTATGCACCCATGAGGGGCAAACACCTACGTGCAAGTATTGTAATCAGACAGCACACCACGGACAACCTTGCGCGGAAGATACAGAGGAGAATGTATCGCTACCGATTGCCAACGAATCCACGGAAAATCAACCCAAAAAAGAATTTTCAATACCAATACCTGAACCACAAACGGTTGCCAAATTTGTGGCAGCTGTTCAGTCCATATTGACAACTGCCAAAGCAGCATCCAGCACCCCTGAAACAACTGTAAGTAACATCGGTGATGAAGATAACAAGAATGACGACGGATCTACATTGGTCACCCGTAAGTGCAAGAAGCAGGAAAGAACATCTGGTCACCAAGGCACTTTTAACGATGATGACCTTGATACAGAGGACAGAAGAGAATTAAACGGTCCACATGACGCAGTAGGCGAGCCGCGAAAGAAGGTCTCCGCTCGCAATAAAAAGTTGCGCGCACGAGATCCAACGGACAAACAATAATATTTGTTTTTATTTTTATTTTTTACATATTGTAAACACATAAAAGATCCACGGCTCCGTTAAGCTACCGCTATGAGCCGTGTCAAATAAACGAACTAAAAAAAAAATATATAAACGGGAATCTTAATTCCAACGTTGTCACTTTCAACCACGTGTTTTAAGCTGTTCTGCAAAACGAAACGCTCAGCTTGTGCTAACGTATTGAATTATATTAACACTGCACTGCGAAGATGATGATACTGAAACTACAACACTTCCGTAAGTCTAAGTTGCCTTTTTACCTTCAAAAGCAATTTGACACTTTCGTATCAAAAAGCTGGCCAAAAGGATTAATATAATTTGTTCTACGAAAAAGATCCGGCAATGAATAGAAACCAGTGTAATAAGATGTGCTAAGTAGTTTTCATATGAAATTGCATTGTAATTATGTTTGTATGCATCTTAAAGTGCGGTTCCAACTTTCTGTAACAGTGCCCGAATGATTCGAAAGCATCGTTTCGAGCAAAGGAGACCGATTTGCTGCGCGTGATTCGTGTTCCGTCTATTTCGTTCAAAACGTTGTATCTTTTAAAATATTTGGAATAAACCGCTCAAATTTTGCACAGATGTTCTCTGAAAATAGACTAATTGTTTAAAAATATTGAAAAAGCAGTCACTTTTAAAATTGCGGTAATAAATGATAGGAAACTGAATAATACATCGTTTTGTAAAATGCTTATTAACAGTTATGTGTCCAACAAAAAAAACACCTTTAACAGGCCAACGAGGGTACCCGGGTACCCACAAATTGAAATGCTCATAACTATGGCTTCCTTTAACCGATTTGGACACTTTTAGATATTTTGGATTCAGGAACTCGTACAATAGAACCGGAATATTGGATCTGGTTTTTGGTGATCCGGATTTTCCGGAGTAATGTTCCAGTACTAGGGTATGATTTGTAAATTTTAATAATGTACTAGCAATATGAGTATCAAAACTCTTCAAATTGTCTCGGAAGTCTGTTTTTTATTGTTTCGGGACCCTATGGCAATTTGAAAAATGGAATTGGAATGGAATGGCCACTCACGGCCCCACGGGAACCTGCTCCGGAATGTCCGTTCCGGGGTCAAATCACCAAATGGTTCCAAAACCACGAGATACAGCCTACTGATGCAATTCCAAGAATTTTGATACCCATATTGCTAGTATTCCATTGAAGTTCGCAAATAGTACCCCAGCACTGGAACCTGCTTCCGGAAACCCGGATTCCCGAGAACCGAATGAAGTAACCCGATGCACTTTTACCAAGTCCAAAAGTGGATGAGTTACTGAATCCAAAACGATCAAAAGTATTGAAATCGGTTGGATATTACCTTAGTTACGGTCATTTTAGTTTTGTGGGTACCCGGGTACCCACGTCGGCCTGTTAGGTAGTAAAAAAATTCAGGAGCCCCTCCTCACTCCCACCCTTACTATAACAACAGTATTATTAACCCAAAAGCTTGACTTAGTGAAGTTCGAAGATGTCACAAAGTTTCAATTTTCAGCTATGGATAAAACATAGGAATTTAATTAATTGAAACTTAAAAAGGTACCCGGGTTCCGCGTCGGACACACAACGGTTAAACACAAAATGGCAGAAGGTGGCAGCTATTTTACTCAGGCACTGATTTATCTAATGATATTGAAATTTGAAGTGAGAAATGGTGAGAACATAAATAAATATCACTTTATAATACAAAAAATATTTTGGACATATTTCACAATATATTCAGCTCTATAAAAACTGTCATATTCATTGAAATATGTGGTTAATTTCGATTCTCGAATACATAAACCAATGGGATTAGCAAATACTTTAGGACTAACCGATAGATAATACTGGTTCTTACATAAATGAAAATAAATATCTTGACTTTTTTGACGAGCATACATCGCTTTTATTTTATTCTAACTCTGACGGCTCATGCTGGTTGTAAATGATATAAATAAATCAAACAAGGCTTCCAAATTGTGTAGTAGCTATCCAGGAAACCAGTCATGTTGGATTAGAAGCTATTGCACGAGTTTGAAGTTTTCGCTTTTGGCCAGCTTTTTGGGTCAAATACTCCTCTGTGCACCGCGGTGCACCGGGTTCCAGCTTGTAACCCTGTCAAAAAAAAAATGCGGACGAACATGGTCAGGCGATTTAAAAAGTTTGATGTTTGACTCAACTCGCCTGTGCTAATTGCCCCACGGAACAAATGCAATTTGTGAATGCGATTTAAAGGCAATTTCAATATTTTTTAATAAATTTTCTGGCGGCTGAAATGGACTTGGTTGTTTTTCAAACATGGCGGTTCATGTTTGGCTTAAGCTTAAAATTGTTTTTTAAACAATTGGCGTGTTTTCCCTTGTACTTTGTTTGTCTAGTGCACTTCATTTAGCCAAAGAATGTGGGAAATTGTGGAATCGTGTGTAAGTATAGTGGAACAAGATCTCTGACCTAGAGTCTTCATGAACGTCAGATTGTGGTAAGTTTTAGAGTGCAATACCAATTTTACCATTGATTCTTCTTATAATTTGGTGGTAATTACCTAGTATACTGGTAAGTATATGTGAGTAGATAATGAATCCGAAAATAAGAATTATTTTTAATTTTCATATTAGGCAATTAAGGGCGATTAAATCGCACAAATGTTGCATTTGAAATAGCCCCCTAATTGCCAGCAATTTGCTGACATATTGAAGGGCAATAAGCGAATCCGAGTTGGCAAATAGCCCCCCGTTAGTCAGCAACTTGCCCTTTTTGACTGGGAAGAAGCGACAAAAACAGGACTCTACTCATCTTCTGCATCTTTTACACTTTCTATTTTTTTAAATTCTTATCATTCTCTTCATCTACTCGTGATGGACTTGCTTTTGCTTAAAGTTAAAATAATAATAAAGTGCGCACGCGTGAAATTGCTAGTAGGTCCAGGCTCGATTAGAGGGGGAGGCAGCCAGGGCAATTGCGGGTCGTATTTGGGGGCCCGCGTTTTCACCCGGAAGATGGGTGCACACGTCCGGTGTTCATAAAAGAGCTAAAAAATAGCAATATTAATTCTTTTGTAATTATTCGCCTTATTAAGTTGTTAGATGATGAAAGCGTAAAAAAATGAAAACTTTATTTGATAGTTGACATTTGTTAAACCAAACGTTCTTAAGGGAGTTTTCTACTTTGTGTACAAGTTTAAAATACGAGTTTTATTGCTTGAATCGACGGAATACACTACAAGATAGAAGCCAATTCAAAGTATTTGCGAAGAAAGCAATAGAGCGTCAAACAGAAATGACAGCCAACGAAAAACGCATTCGTCCTCTCCTACGTTCACTTCTTTGCTGGTGGTGCCGGTTGTTGGCTTGGAATCACTGGGTGTGATTTTTGTTGAGTGAATATTTGTTCCTGTCAGACCCGTAGGTATTTGTTTTGTAGCCGTTTGTGGTTTGCCATAAGATGACGGTGTACTGTTTTCGGTTATAGTAGGTGGGCTTTCCTTAGCTGTTTTTGCACAAAGTTTTCCGTGGTGCAGTCTTTTTGTAGAATTCGCGCATAGGTTGCCATGGTTGCATAACCAGTATTGTCTGATGAAACGTCCCATTTTCGGTAAATCCAATAAAATGGATACGTATTTAAAAGTTGGTATATACGGAAGCATTCTCAAACGACTAATGTTTGTTATGGTTCATTTGCAGGGCTTTAGCTTCTCCCGGATTGAGCACAATCGGCATATTTAGTAATTGTGTCACTTCCTGAGTAGCTGGTCTTACAGGACATTTTCAAAAATCAATAGCAACACAATTCGTCTGCAGTCGCTTTTGCCATGTATCTATAGCGGAACGATTCTTAGTTTCTACTCTGGGCGAGATGAGAAGGTAGACTGACCTTAATTAACCGGTGATTAAAATGGATAATTTTTGTATTTTTATAGCAAGCTCAAGGATTTTTTCTTCTAAAAGTGCATTGTGTTGAGATAGAACCTAATTATAATGTGCGAAAAAAAGAAATCAAATCAACTTAGTTCATCCAATACCAGCAGTACTCGGGAGCCCACTGTACTCGCAGTTGTTTAGTTTGAGTTTTATTATTGCGTTCTGTGTTTATATTGTTGTCGGGTCCTACATCTTCTCACAGCGTATCAAAACCGGCTCCTGCGTTAGACATATCGCATTGTTTAACAATTAGATTTGAAATGGTTTTCTTGGATTCAATATGAGATAAAGTTATGTAAATTTAAAATCTTTTTGATTTAATCATTTTTAACAAAAATTTCGAGCTAATTCTTTTACTATCTCATTTAGCTTACAACAAAAGCTAGAAATTGCCCCATTGCTACCATCAAATAAATCAATCCGTGTGTCGCTTTGTCTGCACAGTAGAAGCAAAACATCGTGTTCCAACTCACTATGTCGAAAAATATGAGTGACGATTACAAGCAGAAAGTGGCCTATTGTGGTCAAACTGTATTCCTATTTACTTTTAGAGACGGTCTTTAAGATCTATTGTTAAAAGTACAAAGGGAGCTAAAGATGGCCAATGTTTACACCCTATAATTTCACCATGTTAGACATAGCGTGCTGATTATGTTCCAGACTATCATCAAGCAGAAAAGTTTGTTTCGCGAAACGAAATATATCCGCTCACTGTTAAAAGAAAACTTATAAATCCCTCCGGGGGTTGGAAGTATTATTCCTGCTATTGCAGCACCTGCAGATCGTTCAGCATCCTTCCGGGGGTGCAAAATACTTTGTTTTAATTGTTTTGTGTCGTTACCCAAGTAACCATAAGCACTAATTTAAAACTCCAGATAAGCTATAAGTTAGCGATTCCATTGCTAACTAGCCGTATACAAGTATTTTTAATGTTTCAATGCACCTAAAATGTAAAGCATTAAATCTAGCACTATATCGACATACTGAACATAGACATCGTGCTAAAAAGCTTTTGAAGATAAATGCTATGAAGCTTTTATAGAAACCTAAGTGCAAATCTAGAATCTTCTTATATTGATTTGAGACACCGAACATTAACAAATATACGTATGCGTCACTTAAACTCGTATGCCTTCATGTAATAAATGATGATGCAATAAACCTTAAATCAAAATGCAAATTCTGCACGATTTATTCGAAAAAATATAATTGCAAATATAATGCACAATAGAAGTTTGTGTAATTTTCTTCAAACATCTAGGTAGAGTTAGCATTAAACCAAGTATACATGCAAATCCTTTTATAGACCTGTGATCAAACGCGTATACCACATTGAGACGAGGTTTTCAACTGCTGATCGAATCCCATTTCTATAGGCACTAAATCGTCAATTTAAACAGTCGGCATGTCAAACGAAAGAAGCGAGGAAGGGTGGGTACGTTATCGAAAATTATTTTTTTCTTTTGCTGTGTCGATAAAGAAGGGAAGAGTTAGTTTAAAAAAAAACTATGTTAACATTGCTGACAGCCATTAAGATGCTTCTGAACTAGCAACATTCTGGCACACTATTTCACCTTTTCCGACACTAAGTGTGATTTAATGATCTCTGTAGTACTATGAAGCAGTAAAGAATATGTTTTGTATACGAAGAACATATCCAAAGCGATGAAATAATGGTTCGTGGTCTCTTGGGTATATTCCTTACTCCTAACCTAACCACTTCTCCAATCCTTCCCATCAGAGAAATCATGAAAGACAATTCATTGCAAGGCACAAATCTCCGATCAACATGGGGAGCGTGCCATTTGAGCTAGACGCTACTGATTCCTGAGTATCCGCAAATTGAAAAACTCGTAGCTATGGCAGTTTTACCCGATTTGGATACCACGGAATAAGAAGCTATCGAAATTCACCTGTCTAGCATGCTATCTGTGGCAATATGAGTCAACCGGACACTTATAGAAATCACGAACTTCTAAGTCATACTGAACTGTCTAACTAAGTCATACTGAACTGAACGGTTCAGCTAATGCTTATTTTGGGTACATACGATGGGTTTATACCAAATCTAATGAAGTGATTGATTTAGATGTTGGGCTGATTTTCCAAATATCCCGAAAATCGTTTTCAAAATTACAAAGTCCATTTTCCAACTCGCGAATATTACATATTTTGCCGAGAAGGCGTGCTGGATGTTTATATTTTAAGTAAAATATTTATAAATTATTAAACTTATCAACTATTTTCAGCTTGCAGATCTTGATTTAAATGCAATTCCTAGTTCCACAACGTGAATAAATAACAAATCCGTTAAATAAGTTTGTTTTTGCCCTGATGGCTGATGAAAATAAAAATAAATAATCTAATGTATAACAAGTCAGAACATTTATTTGTGATCAAGGTACGTTTTATACCGCCAGCACAATGCTATTGAACATGTTCCACAATCGAACTTGATTGAGGTGCGACAAACTTTATACGCAAATTTCGATCAAACATTCAAATCTCACGTCAGCAAAAATCTACAATTCATCGTCACCGTGCTCATAGCCGACAATCGTCGGTCGCACCGGGACCAAAAAGTTTACCGCAGCACAGAATGGCGGATGAGGCGGAGGTGGTGATCTGTTGACTAGGCGCTCTTGTTGCTGGCGTTGAACTTTACCATTTGCTAGCGTTGCCTAAAGTGCATGTTTGCCGGTAGGTTACACTACGTTCTACTGTCAGGAGGCGCATACTTGCCGAGGTGTGATGGGGGAGGGGGTTGAGGTAAACTTTTAAACCATGTTTTAGAAATTTGTACCGAGAGAGGTGCAAATGACTGAACATGGAGCCAAAGAAAAGATAACTTTTCTTCCATCGGTACGCCATGAATGTCCCTCATTGTCGGTGTTGTCCTCATCATCATCGTCGTCGTCGTCGCTCGACTTTGTAAGAGGAAGTTTCGCAATTGAATTATGATTAGTTGTCCAAACAGTTCCATTATTGTGCTCCCGAGGGGTGACGGCGATGATTTGATCTCTGATGGCTTAGATTTTTGTGTGAGTCGTGACTTTGAATTGGGTTTCTAATTGTGCTGGAATGAAGTAAAGTGTAGTTCTGTTGATTTTTTGAAGGTGATCTATTCATTTGGGAAAGTGATCTGTACCCTTCAAGTTTCAAATTTCGTGCCGTCCATTATCCAACCAAAATGAGTTCAGCAGTGAGGCTTCTCACAGAAAACGGATCAGCATTCAAAAGCGTTGGTCAATTTGGTTACACTTGAATCGCACATGTGTCAGCTTTGTAACGCTTTGAAGACCACTTTGAGAGTTTGTAATTAGAGTTCAACGTTCGCGACAAAGCCATACAAAGAACACATTTTAATCTGCTTCCATGTTTTGCTTACAAACCGCCGTCGTGTGGCAGCTAATTGGGGGACGAAACCGACCTGAAATCCGATATTTGCTTAAGTAGAAGAAAAAAAACAAGCCACTAAAAGTAAATTAGAACGGAAGCTACGACCCGGTCGCTCAGTAGTCCTTTCCGAATAAGCAAAACGTTTGTATGTAATGTAGCCCGCATATCCAGCACGAGCCAAATCGAACGCAATATTTACCATACAAATGCTAGCAGTTCCTTGCGCTTCCTCCCGATTTTAACGCTGCTGGTGAATCCAACTTCCGCCTATATGTAGCAGGCAATGTTCTGCAGAGACGGCGCGGATATACAGCCGGGCGCAAATAGGTTCCCTTTTTTCCTGAACATTTTCCCTACGGCGAATTGCGAACGTGTTGGTTCCTTTTCTTTGTGCAAACGCGCAATTTAAACTTCCTTCGGCTATTTGCCCTCGAATTCCCAAGTCCCCCTTCTTCGGTGTTTACTCGCAACGTGGTCGGCTCAGGTTAAGGGAAGCCTTACAACTGAACCTACCGTCGAACGGTGTTGCTTTGGAAGGTTGTTAACAGCATTGCGGTGGCGAGCAGCTTAGGCTTGTTTTATATGGTATGTTTTAAGGAAGTTATGGTATTTGAAAGGGCGAATTTTTTGACAAAGTCGAACCAGTGGGATAGATGGTAAAAATCAGGGTTGTGAATACGATGATTTCATCGTTATTGATTCAACGCGATATCGTTGAATCGATATTTTTTCTTCAGCGGTGTTGATTTTGGCGTTCATTCCATCGTTCAACGTTAACGCACTTCGATGAATGTAACGTTAGCGCTATCGGAAAATTTTGTGTTGATTCCACTTCTTAATGTAGTTCATATTCTTTCTAGGGCATAATATCTTATAAAACATACAAATGCGAAAAAAGTCGTATATCACGATAAAAGATTTTTTGTGTAAAATGTCGTGTCAAATAATCCATAAAAATTTCACAAAATGGCTGATTTTTACTTTATTGCAAAGGGGAGATAGGGGACAGTTTTAGTATAAATATTTCGCACGATAAAATTGTAAAGTTTTTTCCTAAAATTATTTTAGATAACAATTGAATGAAATTTTTCACTTATAGAATGACATTTACACTGTCCAATAGGTGTATATAAACGGTATATTTGTTTTAATAACAGTACTTTGCACATCATCACTATCTAAAATGCATAATGGTGTACAGGAAAATTTAAAAAAAAATGATGGAATAAGCCAAACGAATCAAATTTGATAGCGGAAGCCTTTAAGGATGATTTTGGCGTTATATTAGTAACAGAGAAGACCAGCTTTAATTTCGAGCTGGTGTCGTCTATGAAACGACAGCCGAAAACTCGAAATCGCAATTGCGCTACTGCTTGGCAGATGCATATCAGATGATACGAGGTTCCGTAGTCGGATTCACAAAGATCACATGAAAAAAACTCAGCGCGCTGAATAGTTGTCATGTGAGAATTGAATTTACAGTGTCCGGTTAAAACCCTGGACAGAATGTCGCAGTGGAGCTTCGAAAAATGTAGGAGATTTTTCGAAGTCACTGGGCACGGTTGTTCTAGAAGCGCCTTTGTTTGGCGACACCTTTGTGGATTTCTCCAATAATTACGGTGCTCGGACGAAGCTCAGGACCGTATTTTTTCCCTTATTCAACTTGTCGAAATTGGCACGGCGGGCTCAGGACCAACGAAATCAATCGCTGAACCTGCCCTGGCAAATTCGTCAGCCCATTCATTTCCAGTAATACCAGAATGTCCGGGCACCCAGACAAGGTAGATAGTGTTGACAATGCTTAGTTCTTCGATTTGTGTTCGGCACGCGATCACTAGCTTAGACCGTGATTTATCTAAGCTAAGGGCCTTGATTGCAGCCTGACTATCGGAGCAGAAATTAATAACATTGCCGGACAAATTCAGTTGAAGGGCCGATTGCACCCCGCACATAATCGCAAAGATTTCTACTTGGAATGCAGTACAGTATCTACCTAGTGAGTGAGATTGTTCCAATCTCATTTCACGACAGTAGATACCAGCACCAGCACGTCCCTCCACCAGAGAATTGTCAGTATAATAGACCACTTGTGTTTGTTGTAGCCTTTCTATATAGCCAGACAACCACTCCTCCGAGAGGGAGTGGTTGTCTGGCTATATAGAATATAGGCATGGAATGTCCTGTAAGGAAAACTACATGTGAGTGTAATATCGCTGGGAGCAAGAATATCTCCACCCCATGTAACCATTTGTGACCACAACCGTGTATGAGTGGTAGCAAGATCAACATGGTTACTGTTCCAAAGCCCAGTAACCTGCAGTCTGTATGCACATGATAGTGCTTTTTGTTTGAGAATATATGTAATGGTTTGATATTTAGAAGTGCCTCAAGAGCAGAAGTCGGAGTCGTGGTAAAAGCACCAGTTAACGCCATAAGCACCATTCTTTTCAGATGGTTTAGCTTTGACTGGACTGTCATCGCCTCTCCCTTCCGCCAGCACACAAGGCATCCGTATGACAGTATTGGAGGTACATTTGTCGTGTAAATCCAATAGATGTATTTAGGTTTGAGACACCAGGTCCTTCCAACTAACATTAGTCTGCACTACCCGAAGGCCACGCACGCTTTCTTGACTCTGAACTCAATGTGAGCAGACCAATTCAGTTTGGAATCTCATATAACTCCAACGTATTTGACATGATCTGCAGACGAACCCAAGTTTCTATTCGCTTCTTCGTGAAAAGAACCATTGAAGTTTTGTTTGGGTTTACTGATAAATTAACTTGTCGACACCACTGTTCGACAGCTTGTTGTATTAAGTTAAAGATTGTTCCGATGCAAAGTTCAGTAAGTATTTGGTAATCGTCAGTAAACCCATAGGCTGGAAATTCAAGTTCATTGAGTTTCTTCGACAAGCCGTCGGCAACCAAGTTCCATAACAAAGGTGACATAACGCCACCTTGAGGACAACCGTAAAAATATTCAACTTCCGTATCTCAGCCTGTCGCAGTGACGAGCAAAGTATGCGGTTACCAAGCATTGCGTTTATCCAACCCGAGATACATGCAGATACCCATGACTTTTCTGTACTTCTAGTAGTTTACTTTTTCACTACTTATGTATACCAAAAATAATATCGGCCAATTTATACGCTTTTACTTAATCTCTTCGCATCTTATTTTTGCTTATTTGAAATGTTATTTTTCCTTTTATGACTTATCTTAAATTAGATTCACACCAACACAATTCTCTCTTATACACTCACAATTTTTCTCACGCAAACCATACTAGCGCTCGTGGCCTTCGCGATAACACAAACCTGGTGACAAATGCGAACATGCAATTGCAATCAGACACACATACTTACGCTCGCGATCTCGCCAACATTAAAACACCCCGGTAATTACGTGAACGTTTTAGCATCTTTATGTTTACTTATGTTACGTTAACGACATTCAATTAGCTACAGATTACTACGTAGGGAAACTAATGAAAATTTTAGAGCCATAGTACTCAAGTGAGGGCAAGGATGTGAAAAATACAGATCGGAAAATTAGAAGCTGCAGTGTCATTAGAAACAGACAAAGTCTTACGGAATAATCTTTTGTCTTCTGTTGGTAGGAGTCGAGCTTAAGGAGTGTGATTACTAATCGCTCAAGTCTACCAACATGTCTCACGGCAAAGCCAAACTTGTTCCTCTTTACTACGAGAACTATACAAACATGGTCTCAAGCATTAACTCATCGCTCAGGCGATCATTCATGAATCGATGCCGTCCTGAAGTCTCTACCATTCGTACTAGGAGCCTAGCCTCATGCCTTCAGTTGGATCAATAAAAAAATGACACTAATATTCACTAGACAACACGTTCCATGGCGATATGACTTTAGTTATATGGGGGAAGTCACTTCTAGTATCTGACCCGTACACTGAAAATTAGGCATCAGAGACACGGTTCGCACGTTCCTTCAAGAACACACGCGAATATGCGAATAGCCACACAGCTATAACACCGAATTTATCCACACGCTAGCAGGCGCGACAAGCACGCGCAACTACGTCCAAGCGTTCAAATGCTCCACGCGCAACTACGTCCGCGATCTCGCAAATATGAAAACACACAGGTGATTATGGGAACGTTTTAGCACCTATACACTCATAAATGCGGACCTACAAACACTTGCACCACGGTCCGCGTGCGATCGTCAAAGAACACACGCGAATATGCGAATGGACATTAGGTTATAAAATCGAATTTATGTACGCGAAGTTACATACACGCTAGCATACACGACATACAAACGCTCACACGATCGAACACGTTAACGTACAAACGCTCGAGCCATTCGCACGCGATCGTGAAGTCCCTACGCCCGCACATATCTGAACCCTATAATGAATCTCGTGGCGTAGTCCGAAATTCGGTTTTGTGGAGGTTTTGATAAAAAGCAAATTTTATTTTTCGAAAATACTAGTATTTGATGCAACTTTGATCAAATAGTCTACGAAAAAGAATCAAACCTCCATAGGTAACTTTCTTTTATAATATTTTGAAAGTTAAATAAAAAATGCATCTTCAAAGTGAAATAAACGCTTGAAAACTTTTCTTACGGTTAAAATGACATAATTCCATAACCGTCATCTTCGAAGGTTTAAAAACTTCGAAAAAAAAATCGAGCATAAAACATCGCATATTCTGATATAATAATTTTAGTAATGAATTTTCACCGAAGTTATTATGGGGAAAAAAGTAATAAGAAATTTTGTGTCTTTAGCTACGTTGTTGAGAATATCATTTAAAACAACTTTGTTGAAGGTATGTGCATATTAGGGTGACATTTTTTTTGCGATGTTGAAATTTTGTACATCGCCGATCAGAAAATGGAACGGAGACATCGAAAAAAATTGAGCGAAATTGAACCATTTTAGCACGTGTCCCCAAGCTTTTGAAATTTTATTCATGCGTTTTATATGAAAATTCATAAATTCACGATGGAAAAAAATTAAAACTTGGTAAAGTTCGAGCACACTATTAAAGCTTCCAGAAAATGCTTTATAAAAATAAAAGAAAATAAAGACATTGTTTTTCAAAGAAATTTTTAATTTTTTTGATCGCCTTGAAAAAAATGTCAATTATCACATAAACAGTATGAAACAATACATAAATTTTCTATACAAAAATTCAATCGTTTTGGGGCACATTTTAATATGGTCCAATTTTGCTTAAATTTTATCCAATTTTTTTATGTCTTGATTAATTTTTCGACCGACGATGGACAAAATTCGATTGTCGCAAAAAACCTGCCACCCTAGTATGTATGCACCAACCCGAGCTATAAAACGAAATTTTCTTGAGTAACATTTTTTAAATTACTTATATGCTGCAGAAACTCATGCCTCCGACAAAATTTGAAGTTTATTATTTATAAACAATAAATGAGATTAATCGTGGACAGCAATATCAGAATAACTCATTTCAAAGGTTTGCTTTCACAAATGTCATAATATATTTCGGTAGCCTGAACGCATGGAGCATGTCTTTCATGTCTTTTAGAAAGTAGGTTGTAATGACACTCTCGAAAACTTCATCGAAGACATAATTCTCGAACTAAATTAGATTGAAGAGTTTATTCTCCTTGACTATTTTTAGAAAGATTTAAGGCCACCATTTTCTATCAGCAGATATGCTGTTTCACATAAAAAAAAATTTCGGAGACTCTAAACCTCCCAAGTTGACGGTTTAGAAATGATGTATCCTGACCATCTTTGAACATTTTTGAGTTATTTTTATATCAACGATAATATAATAAAAATCAAATGCTAACGAAAACTACAGATAAACCGAAAACGCCATATTTCATAATTTTTACTTTTACTTTCCGAAAGTGTTATTTTCGTTATTAATTATATTAAGTTTTCATCTCAACTTCGCAGCACTTTTAACCAATTTTAATTCAAATTAAAACTGTGCATGACATTTATAAACTAAGTTTCAGGAAATCTTTCGAAAGCGATGCTGAAAAGCGAAAGTAATCAGCCAATTCGAGGTAAAGCCATTGATATAGAACGCCAGTAGAACACTAAAGTATTGTGCAATTTTAAATATAAACTCACAGCAAGTTTGTCTGTAATATCACTCGAAATCAAATGTTTAAAGAACGGAGATTTTTAGAGAGACTTTCTGCAATCGCTTGACGGTAGGTATTCGAAGGCGACAGTTGCGGATGACTGTACGTGCACATCGATTAACTGTGAAGAGGATTTGTTAGAGAATTCAACTCGCCTCTATCATACAACAATCCTAGTAATTTTTTTCATAATTGTTACTTCACCAAGAGCTATATTTATTTCCGATCATTGGAAACTAAAGAAAATACTGAAAAATCCGATTTTCAAAAGATTCGATCGTAGCTCGATCGTGTTTGACTGTCGCTCATTTCATGTAAATTCCAGCCGCACATCTTGAACTTTATAACAGATTGACGCAAGGTGTTTGAAGGCGATGGAGGAATCATCCTTTCAGGAGGCTGGATATCAAGCTAAATGTATTGAGGAGACAAGTTTTAGGAGCCTGGTTGGTGGATTGCATATCATTAGACTAGGGGCGAATTGCCAGTCCAAGTGCCGGCACGATTATGTCCCAGACATCTACCCAGCAATTGACGTTATTGACCACGAGTAATTTTAGAATGACTGTAGCATCTACATACCCGCTCAATATGTTGAGATCAATGGTGTGCTCATCTATTCGAATTTGTCTTGCGATTATCTATTGAAGCACAGGGTTGGCTGTTCCAAGGAGCCAATGTTCCAGTGAACGAAATTTTTTAATGGCAATCACACTGAACGGGACACTCCCTTTATACTCGTATCGGGTGACCTTTGACGAGACTGTTTTGCATTAAATAATGTCTTATTCTTCAAGGATCGTCTGTCGGTTCGACTGATTTTAGCATGTATAGTGAATTGCACAAAATACAAGCAAATGGGTCATTGCAATTTTTTTACTATTGTGGAGAGAGTTCAGATGATTTATCACCATGTCCCGGGTACGAATGCCGCTCGACGAATCTGTAGTGTTCTTTTCAAAGGCGCTCTGAACACTCTAAATACTAAAAAGATCTACGCCAGTCACCACGACAAATCATTATGCTCTCTTGGTTCAGGAACAGTGTTCCTCTATATACAGATGCGATTCCTTGAAAAGGCTAAAAGCAAATAGATCGTGTCCTAGGAAATTTGAGATATAATTTTTTACGTGTTTCCAGCGCTTCTGGGAGCACCAAAAATCTTAAGTGACACTTCAACCTGAGATTCTACTTAGTGCTTGGTACTGTTTGCTTCGATTTCAAGAAGGTAGCCTGATTTACTGCACGATGAAGTTTGCAATAATTTTTAATGTGAATTTATTTTTTTATGATGAACTCTTTGTGTTTGAAAATATTGTGTAGTGCAACTCAAAGAGGTTCGTTATTAACTCTCTTATTTACTTCACATTTCAGAACAACACCATTTATTATCGATAAAGTTGGAAACGGCACACTTATCCTAACTTATTTTATTACTTATATTCCCTTTTGCTATAAAGCAGATCAAGATCTCTGCGCCCTCCTTAGGATGGTGCCCTTGGCAGCGGCCAAGTCGGCCAACCGCATGTAGGATGACTTCATATAGCTTGATCTTGTGCGACCACCCTTGGCTGCTACTCCGTTTTCGATCTGGACTAGCTGAAGTTGCACAGGGAATCAGTAGATAATTCATGCTTGGGAAAAGCGAAACATCTTTCAATGTGCAACTTCTGGTAGTGTTTATTGATCAATACGAACCTAGATCGCGGAAGGAAAGGGAAGGAATATTAGTCCGATACTTGCTTTTGCTAGAGACTGAATAAACTACTGCGCACTCCACAAGTATCACGGGAGGAGGATATTTGTTAGTAAGCCTATTTCCGCTACGAAGGCAAAAACCGACACCAGAGAGGTGACTCCACTATCTGGGACTAGATATCGACCCATCAACTCTCAGACAGGGGAACAACGGCTGTACTTTCCTTCCGAAGAAAGAAGTGACCACAGATTTTTTCACCTCGGAAAAATCTTAACGACCTCGGCTAGGATTGAACCCAGACCAACTGGGATAGGTGGCGGTCCCACTTACCACTCAAACACTGGCGCCGTCCTGGCTATGTATGATGACTTCATTTATTCTCTAAAGTACAGTAGGGAAACATTGAGGCAAAAAGGTCGCATGATCACTTTCCATTGCTCGTGAACTTTAGAAACAGACACTACAGTTGACCACCGATATCGCGCGATTTAACACGAATAGGCTTTTTTCTTTGAGTCTATGTTAACGATAATAATGTTTCAACAACGGGTCGGTGTTAAGTCAGACCGGACTAAGTCGCAAAACAACAAAAAATGATATAGTGATAGCACTGGATAAAGAATATCGTCAGCTAAATTCAAATTTTGCCAGATTTGAAATATGTAACAATAAACAAGAATTATAGCAAAAATTAATTTCCAATCATAATGTATAGGATGCTGCGAATCAAACTTTAAACTCGTTTTTATCGAAATCAGTATTTTGTCACTTAGTCCGGTCTGACTTAACACCGACCAACTGAGCTCCGACTATAAGCAAGAATAAAAATATTTCGCAAATAATGTTGAATATAGTATTAAGCTTTTTATGAATAAGCTGTATAATATAGCTGACGAAAAAAGTATTTTAAACAGAAATCAGAAATTTCCGATAACTATGACGATAAATTCAACACGAAATTCAACAACGATAATGGCGCTAAACTTATCGTTATCGGCGGTAAAGTTGAATTCATCGTTAACTACTCTGCATAAAATTGATGCAAGGTTGCTTCAAGAATTTATACACTGATTCCAGATATCATTTTGATGGTTTATTATTTTTCAGTTTTAGATTACATTAAAATGAAAAATCCAAATTAGTTATAGAATTTGCGTTTCGACTTCGTCTCATCAGAATCCGACACTAAGTTAGTGACAAGACTAATCTAGCGCCGGATTGATGCTAGCTCCAAAAAACTCTGCAAACAGCCGAAATTTAGTGCTCCGATCTGTATGAAACATATACATATTTTCAAAAGTATGTCTTTTCAGAATATACAATAATTATTTTTCGAATTAAATTAAATTTAAAAACAGCTGTGTACTGTGTAATAAAATAGACATTGACCTGTCCCAACGTGCACACCAATTGACGGTACGTTCCACAGTGGCAGACTTCACCAAACGGAACAAAGAAGAGCAACTACTCCAGAATTATATTAAAAAGTATTAACCACATGTTTTGAATGTCTTTAACCGCAGCTTAAGCCAATAAGTGCGGGTACTAGGTGGCACTTTCGTGGACTTCCACGGTCTTCGTTCGCTTCCCCCTGATGCGAACCTGCCTGCCGTTGATTATGATGAGGTCGTTGGCAATAGCAGAGTGGTGTACCTTGTTTCGTATATAGAGTACTGCCATTGGAGAAGGCATAATCGTTTGCTTCGATGATGACGGCAAAGACTATGTCGGGTGCGACAGAATGGGGTTCGGATTTTAATCCTTACTCCTAAGCAGTCTAAATTTCTAACCCATGAAGTATATTAAATAGTACGCTATCGTCTGCAAGCAGCTTTTGTGGATCGGTATAAATAAAGGTATTTCAGGCTTTTGCTGCTTAAATTTTCCTTTTTTACGTTCCATTATTATCCTAAGGATTGCTGGTTGTATCAATTTACTCAGCCGTCCATAAAACTTATCTAACTTTTTTTTTCTCTCGTATTTTGGAGTTTTAAATTTCTGGTGATTGATAAAATGATAAACAATGATAAAAAATTATCAATCCTAAAATGATAAAAAATAGAGCAGCAAAGCATTTATTGTTTTCTTTTACCCATAAAGATCTGTAATACGGTACCCACCGAACAGATTTCGACACATGAATATTAAGCTATAAATAATGAAATAACCTAGACAATAAAAATTAAAAGTTTTTACTGCAGGGAATCCTTCACATAGATTCAAACCCCTGTCACCTCATATAAAGTACCCAGAGATATTACCACTGTAGCCATGATCCTGTTTATTGCATCGCCGTTGTAAATCCCCCAGCTTTTATTCACACCTGGCAGCCATCGAGTTCTCCCGTATCCTTCTTACCTACTCGCAGCATACCACCGACTATCGTCGCCCTCGTTCGGTCGCAACAGTAACTTTCAAGAAGAGATCAAGGTGAACACAATGTTTTGATATTCTTCGACGCTGTTTAGCCTGCTCTGACAACCTGCCGCACACTACACCACACCACCCGCAGGATGAGTTAATTTAAACTGAAAAAGTAATAAAACACCTTCCCTCATTAATTACCCCTGACTTTGAAAGCATAAAACCGAAATATTTCATGCTGATGGGTTGCTTGCACCCTGAGTCTCAGACCGAGTTGCTCTATCAGTTGGAATGTGGGTGTAGGTCGGTGGGTAATGATGATGGTGGCGTGGCGAACTTTGTGTAAAAACGTGTACTACAAGCAGGTACCGGATGCCTGCCCCTTGCTTTCCACCATTTTATTATAACAACTCCGATGGATTTTCTGGTCCGCCAGTGAACGGCGCGGCGGCAGCTTGGGGTGTACAAACTCTTTACGACCATTGCGAATCTGGGTTAGGTAGTTCTCTAGAGAGCTGAGAGCTATGAAGAGTGAAGAGAAGCCAATATGCTACTTCAATCCTGACCTCGTGCTGGCAAGGTCACGTGGGATAAAATTCTCATGGTGATGTATCGGAATTAGTGGGGAGGGGGTTTTCAATAAACTAACCGTAATAATCAATCGAATTTGACAGTGGAACTAAAAGACGATAATTGATAACAGTTGTGTAAACAAAATGAGAAGTTAGCGAACAAGTAATTAGAAATCTGAAATCAGAAATCAGAAATCAGAAATCAGAAATCAGAAATCAGAAATCTGAAATCAGGAATCAGAAATCAGAAATCAGCAATCAGAAATCAGAAATCTGAAATCAAAAATCTGAAATCAGAAATCAGGAATCAGGAATCAGGAATCAGGAATCAGGAATCATGAATCATGAATCAGAAATCAGAACTCAGCAATCAGAAATCAGAAATCAGAAATCAAAAATCAGAAATCAGAAATCAGAAATCAGAAATCAGAAATCAGAAATCAGAAATCAGAAATCAGAAATCAGAAATCAGAAATCAGAAACCAGAAACCAGAAATCAGAAATCAGAAATCAGAAATAAATTAGAAATCAGAAATCAGAAATCAGAAATCAGAAATCAGAAATCAGAAATCAGAAATCAGAAATCAGAAATCAGAAATCAGAAATCAGAAATCAGAAATCAGAAATCAGAAATTAGAAATCAGAAATCAGAAATCAGAAATCAGAAATCAGAAATCAGAAATCAGAAATCAGAAATCAGAAATCAGAAATCAGAAATCAGAAATCAGAAATCAGAAATCAGAAATCAGAAATCAGAAATCAGAAATCAGAAATCAGAAATCAGAAATCAGAAATCAGAAATCAGAAATCAGAAATCAGAAATCAGAAATCAGAAATCAGAAATCAGAAATCAGAAATCAGAAATCAGAAATCAGAAATCAGAAATCAGAAATCAGAAATCAGAAATCAGAAATCAGAAATCAGAAATCAGAAATCAGAAATCAGAAATCAGAAATCAGAAATCAGAAATCAGAAATCAGAAATCAGAAATCAGAAATCAGAAATCAGAAATCAGAAATCAGAAATCAGAAATCAGAAATCAGAAATCAGAAATCAGAAATCAGAAATCAGAAATCAGAAATCAGAAATCAGAAATCAGAAATCAGAAATCAGAAATCAGAAATCAGAAATCAGAAATCAGAAATCAGAAATCAGAAATCAGAAATCAGAAATCAGAAATCAGAAATCAGAAATCAGAAATCAGAAATCAGAAATCAGAAATCAGAAATCAGAAATCAGAAATCAGAAATCAGAAATCAGAAATCAGAAATCAGAAATCAGAAATCAGAAATCAGAAATCAGAAATCAGAAATCAGAAATCAGAAATCAGAAATCAGAAATCAGAAATCAGAAATCAGAAATCAGAAATCAGAAATCAGAAATCAGAAATCAGAAATCAGAAATCAGAAATCAGAAATCAGAAATCAGAAATCAGAAATCAGAAATCAGAAATCAGAAATCAGAAATCAGAAATCAGAAATCAGAAATCAGAAATCAGAAATCAGAAATCAGAAATCAGAAATCAGAAATCAGAAATCAGAAATCAGAAATCAGAAATCAGAAATCAGAAATCAGAAATCAGAAATCAGAAATCAGAAATCAGAAATCAGAAATCAGAAATCAGAAATCAGAAATCAGAAATCAGAAATCAGAAATCAGAAATCAGAAATCAGAAATCAGAAATCAGAAATCAGAAATCAGAAATCAGAAATCAGAAATCAGAAATCAGAAATCAGAAATCAGAAATCAGAAATCAGAAATCAGAAATCAGAAATCAGAAATCAGAAATCAGAAATCAGAAATCAGAAATCAGAAATCAGAAATCAGAAATCAGAAATCAGAAATCAGAAATCAGAAATCAGAAATCAGAAATCAGAAATCAGAAATCAGAAATCAGAAATCAGAAATCAGAAATCAGAAATCAGAAATCAGAAATCAGAAATCAGAAATCAGAAATCAGAAATCAGAAATCAGAAATCAGAAATCAGAAATCAGAAATCAGAAATCAGAAATCAGAAATCAGAAATCAGAAATCAGAAATCAGAAATCAGAAATCAGAAATCAGAAATCAGAAATCAGAAATCAGAAATCAGAAATCAGAAATCAGAAATCAGAAATCAGAAATCAGAAATCAGAAATCAGAAATCAGAAATCAGAAATCAGAAATCAGAAATCAGAAATCAGAAATCAGAAATCAGAAATCAGAAATCAGAAATCAGAAATCAGAAATCAGAAATCAGAAATCAGAAATCAGAAATCAGAAATCAGAAATCAGAAATCAGAAATCAGAAATCAGAAATCAGAAATCAGAAATCAGAAATCAGAAATCAGAAATCAGAAATCAGAAATCAGAAATCAGAAATCAGAAATCAGAAATCAGAAATCAGAAATCAGAAATCAGAAATCAGAAATCAGAAATCAGAAATCAGAAATCAGAAATCAGAAATCAGAAATCAGAAATCAGAAATCAGAAATCAGAAATCAGAAATCAGAAATCAGAAATCAGAAATCAGAAATCAGAAATCAGAAATCAGAAATCAGAAATCAGAAATCAGAAATCAGAAATCAGAAATCAGAAATCAGAAATCAGAAATCAGAAATCAGAAATCAGAAATCAGAAATCAGAAATCAGAAATCAGAAATCAGAAATCAGAAATCAGAAATCAGAAATCAGAAATCAGAAATCAGAAATCAGAAATCAGAAATCAGAAATCAGAAATCAGAAATCAGAAATCAGAAATCAGAAATCAGAAATCAGAAATCAGAAATCAGAAATCAGAAATCAGAAATCAGAAATCAGAAATCAGAAATCAGAAATCAGAAATCAGAAATCAGAAATCAGAAATCAGAAATCAGAAATCAGAAATCAGAAATCAGAAATCAGAAATCAGAAATCAGAAATCAGAAATCAGAAATCAGAAATCAGAAATCAGAAATCAGAAATCAGAAATCAGAAATCAGAAATCAGAAATCAGAAATCAGAAATCAGAAATCAGAAATCAGAAATCAGAAATCAGAAATCAGAAATCAGAAATCAGAAATCAGAAATCAGAAATCAGAAATCAGAAATCAGAAATCAGAAATCAGAAATCAGAAATCAGAAATCAGAAATCAGAAATCAGAAATCAGAAATCAGAAATCAGAAATCAGAAATCAGAAATCAGAAATCAGAAATCAGAAATCAGAAATCAGAAATCAGAAATCAGAAATCAGAAATCAGAAATCAGAAATCAGAAATCAGAAATCAGAAATCAGAAATCAGAAATCAGAAATCAGAAATCAGAAATCAGAAATCAGAAATCAGAAATCAGAAATCAGAAATCAGAAATCAGAAGTCAGAAATAAGAAATCAAAAATCAGAAATTTTAATTAAATTTGATTCATTGATGTTCTATAATATACTCATTTTATTGGAGATTTTGTTCGTGCGGGAATCGAAACTGTTTTCATCTCACCTCTAATTTCTTCAGTTTGGTGCCTAACGGATATTCAATAAAAATAAGAAGGATTTCAATACCTTTCTGTAATTAAAGTAAAGAGCGAAATTTTTTATCTCTCCAAGAGAATTGGTCCCTGGATTCCCTAATAGTGGGTGGCATGTTTCTTTTCGCTCGGGTGCTGTCAGTTCAATCGAAGATGGCGTCAAAACAGCAAGCACTGCGCGAGCGTATTCTACGGTTTTACGAAACCCGTGGTCATCGTGGAAAAAAGTTTACGGTAGACCATTTTCGAGGCGAAAACGTGCCCGTGAGTACAGTTTACCGGATCCTGGCGTCCCTGAGCGTGGAGCGAAAGTCCGGTAGCGGCCGTCTGGCGAAGATAATGACGAAAAAGAAGAAAGATGCGTTGAAAACGCTGTTCGACAACAAAGACGGAATGAGTTTGCGTAACGCCGGTCGAAAATATCACTGCTCCGATACCTTGATTCACCGAACCCTCAAGATGGAGGACATCATTTGTCGGAAGAAGACGAGTACACGGAGGAGCAGTTAGCGATCGTGAAATCGTAGTGCCGGTGGAAGATGAAGAACTACCACGAGACGTCGTTCGTGCTGGACGACGAAAGTTACTTTCCGCTCTCGAAGACCCACATTCCTGGTAATGACAACTACTATTCCAGAGACAAGTCGGCCACACCCCCCGAAGTAAAATATAAGTGTAAGCATAAATTTAAAAAGAAAACATCGCCATATCGGACAAAGAGATTTCAAAGCCGTGGTTCAAGCTGAGCGGTCTGGCCATCAATCAACAAGGTGGAGTGTCTTGAGAAAATTCTTCTCCTGTCATTAAAAAAGCATGATACGGATGGGGAGTACGTCTTCTGGCCGGACAATGCATCTTCCTTGGAGTATCTTGAGCAGAAAATGATATCGTACGTGTCGAAAGAAAAAAACCTGACCAACTTACCCCAGTGCCGAAGAAAGTTCTCGGTCCGGACGGTATCCCCAACGTGGCACTGATGACTGCGATCCTGGAGTTTTCGGGCATGTTCAGGACAGTACTACAGAAATGTCTGGACGAAGGCTACCAATCATGTGGATGGAAGATCTAAAAGATGATGCTGCTGCCAACACTAGGGAAGCCACCAGGAGATCTAGCAGCGTATGGGCCTACATGTCCGCTGGACTCTCTTGGTGAACTTCTGGAAGGCATCATCCTCAACAGGTTAGAGAGCTACGCTACGCTACGGGCTATCGCAGAGGCAGTTTGGATTCCGAAAAGGGATTTCAACGGTAGATCGAGGTGAACAACGCGTTCAACAACGCCAGCTGTGTGTCTATGGCCGTAGTACTACACAGTTTCTGTTGCTTTACCACAAGACGGAGGTAGAGCAGATCAACAATCATGAAAACAAACGTACCGTGACCATTGCTGGTGGACATCAATGACCCGCGACTGGTGGTGTCTCGTATGTCTTGTCCCCAGCGGTGAATCTAGCTTACGCTGACGGAGAGTTCCCTAGCGAAAGAAGTTATCCCAATACCGATTATTCTTTGGATTTCGCTATATTTCTAGCGGAAGAACCGGTGGGGTGCCGTGGTCGGTTTGGCGATTCCGGATGGAATGTGCGTCGGGTTCGCTGGCATTTCGACGTCCCATAGTCGGTGCTCTGTTTCACTCTACTCGACTAGTCCTCGGCGGTGGATCTAGCTTATTCCTGCGGTGAGTTCTCTGGCGGCTATTGCTCTCCCGAAACTGTCGCATCATAACTCTGTTGACTACGTTCCACGTCGTCGTCCGGTCCTCCCGTTTCGAGCATATCTCTGCGTGTCGCTTCGAACCTCGTACATTTAAAGACCACGTGCTCGGGTGTCCCCCCGACTCTCTCACACTCCGTGCACAATGGTGACATTGCGTGCCCAAACCGATGAAGTTGCAGTTATTGGTTCTCCCCCTATCCGTGCTTTCTATTGACCCAAATCGACAGGTTTGGGATGAGCCGGTAGGTCCACTTTACTTTTTCCCATTCCTGCTGCCACGTCACCATCGAAACGATTCTCATCATCTTCCTCACATTTCTGAGGTTTCAATGATTGTAGCACTTGATATCATCCCCCAAGGTAGGAAGAAACTCGAAAGAAAGATCTCGACCTTCGAAGAAGACGGATGAGTTGTGTGAGCAAATGTTCCTAAACCTGAAAACCATAAAAATGTGTGAAAGTTAGGTGGAGATCCAGATCGACGAGCCTCGAAGCAACTGAAGACCGACCCGTGCTACCCGTCGACCACCTCGTTTGGAAATCCATTGCCGGGTCGGGATTCCACAGGCCGTCCGGGTAAATCTCAAGGTTAAACCCCGAAGCCACGTGTCGCGCACCATCCCTGGGGTGTTCGAACGCATTTTGCCGCAACCCTCATAGTCATCGCCTCTTCATTACCGATCGTGAACCCGCACGTATTTGCACGCCAAAACGACCGTCATCGACCGTTTTCTCGGAATCGACCGAACGACGTTCCGGATCCGTATTCGGCCCGCTCCTGAAACCTCCTCTGACCACGTCACGGTCCAACATACTCACCGTACCCGGCGTCGCTCTGTCGTAGCCATCGCCAAGCATTTTCAAATTTAGGTCAGCCACGCATCAGAAATTTCCCCCACATCCACAACGCCCCTCCATTTCTCCAAGTGTCTCACTTATCACAGTTAGTGACACGTCGTCCGCGATTTTCACTTTCCCGGGTAGCCGCAGTGTTAAGTTTTCATTGTACATCCCGTTCCAAAAAGTTGGACCGAGAAGAGAGCCCTGAGGAACGCCCACTGCGACTCGCATTGACCTCTGCCCTTCGTTCGTCTCGTACAGTACTCTACTCTGGAAGCAGTTCTTCAAGATCTGGTTCATTCTTCTGTGCAGCGCTGCGGCATTGGCCTATACGAGGGTGAACATCCGGTGACTTCACTGACTTCATCAGCAACACCAGCTTCTGTACCATTCACAATTCAGGAAAACTGCCATCATCTAAACACTTCTGCAGTAACATCCTGAACATGTCCGGATATGCCAGGATCGCAGCTTTCTTTTGGTATTCCATCCGGACCGGGGGTTTTCTTTGATTTTAGTCGCATCGACGCTTCTTTGAGCTCGTCGTTAGTCGCTTGCTACTCGGCCGTGTTTGCTCTTTCTTCTTCGCGTACGGTGTCGCTGACTAGGTAGTGCTTCGGAAAGAGACCCTTAACAGTTATCTTTAGCTTCCCCGGTCATATATCAGCTGGTGCCGACGGGCCCTCATCTTCGTCATGATGACTCAGTACGCGTTCCCCAGGGATTGGCGTCTACTACTCAGCACAACTACTTATGGCAAATTGGCTGCTTACTCTCCATTCTTGTTCTTTGTGCCCGCCTTCTGGCTCAAAGACAAGCAGATTGTAACGTACTGAGCTAGTCATTTCACCAGCAAGCTGCACGCCGTCTACTGCATGGCTCCAGTTTTCGTGGCATTGTAACGTCACAATCCTTCTTGTTAGATCAGCCGCATCAACGTACTTGATTCCGCTGTTCACCGAAGTGACTCAACAAAGAGGTTTTTGTTAAGGACTTTTGTCTTCCACTTTAGCTTGCCTGGTAGTCGCTATGGGGATACGTCTCGCATATTCTCCAGTCCACGTTTACCGTCAGTCAAGTACTACAGAATGTGGCGAAATTTCTCTCGGTACAGAGGTGCGTTTCGTGAACCAATAAGCTCCCAGTTTTGTCACGATACCAGGAGACATTTAGCTCCCCGCTTCGCAGCGATCTACTCGTTGTAGTCCTCGGCGGCAGACCTAGCCTCCACAACGATCCGACCGGTAGGTGTCGAGGTCTGCTGCCAATTTTCACTACAAGGAATTCTCAAAAGATAGCTTTTGCAAATAAAACTTTGAGAATTCCATTTAATATATTAGGCAAATATTTGTTGAGCATATTCATTTTTTTCAAATTCCTTCAAAATATTTCGGTGGGGTTTTATCCCCAAGAAACCCCCCCCCCCCAAAATTGGTAAGCAAAATTGTACAGTTGTACAGAAAAATGATGGCCCCTAAACTTGTGATCAGTGTTACTACGTAAATATGTTACTACGCGTAAGTATTGGTGTGGGACAAAAAATAGAATCCAGCTCCGAGCAACTTTTCAGGTACCATTTGGGTCCCAGAACAACTGTGCAAATTCTTAGTTCGAACGCTGAAACTATATTTTTGCGCCCACTTTTAAAGTTTACATGGAATTTTGTATGGGAAAACTAACTTTCACAAAATAATTCCTCCGAAAGTCGCTTATTGCTTCCTAAAAACAGGGCCAGCGGAACACTTTTTCCCCGAGTGGGTAGTAAGATTCGAAGTGATTTCTCCTCGTACTGACGAAAGTTCAGATATGGCGTGTGTAAGTGAAAATGAAAATTCCCTGATAATATCTGGTGGCTATTTAGAAACACTCTTTGTTAAGAGGGCTGACGGCTGACGGCTCAGCGAAAATGTGTTTGTTGAATACTACACCAAAAATCCAATGAGCATGTTTGTATTCCTTTTGGGAAAGATTCTGTTGCCTTTTTGGTAACAGACCACGCAATTGCGCATTGTGGTATTAAATTCATATTACCGCAAAGGAATAAAACGGTGGAATGACGATGTAGGATAATTCGGTCGATTTCGATAATAGTATTAGTATCGAGTCAAACCAGCCGGAGTTCTGGCGCATTTCTACACAAATTCAGGCCGGAATCTGCACCAATTTTGACAGTATTAATCTGAATTACGGATTTTTATATTTATATTTTAATTTTATCGTTGACGTAATTGCAAACATGACACAATTCAACAAACCGTAATTTACGAAATTACAGAACATTACCGTGTTCCATTTAATTTTACATGAAACATACATACGCAATGAGTTAAAATTACAATTTCCACCATTCAGAACAAACGCTGTATGTGGAGTAAAATTACATGATTTACGAAATTAAACGTCATGTAAAATTAAAATCAAACGTAAAACTAAGTCATTTTTGATGCTCGTATATGTCATGGTTAGGACACGTAAATTTACACTATTTTTTCTAGGTGTGTGGATAGAAAAATTTTAGACAGTTTTCGGATCCGGCCTAGTTTCCGGATCGGACACAGCTCCCGATCTGCACCAGTACCCAAATTTGGACCTCCCGGATCTGGATCAGTTTCCGGATCTGGACTAGTTCCCGATCCGGACCAGCTTCCGGATCCGGACAAGTTCCCGAATCTGGACCCATACCCGGTAATGGAGCAGTCCCTGGATCAAGCCCATCCCCTTTTCCACTTACCAGGTCAGTACTTGAGCCAGGCCCAGATTTGGTGCTTAGATCCAGACAAGAGTCTGGATCCGGACTCTTGGATCGAATACGTGGATCCAAACTATATGTTTTGCTTTCCATGCATACGGGAAGGACTGTTAATGTTTTGTGCAAAAAAAAATCAATTTAACTACGACCGAAATACCCCACCACTATTCCAAGTCGGCTTTTTTCTGACTGTGCTTTAAAGCTAGCTGATTATCTATGGGTATCTCCGGCGACCGACATTCATTCAGGCTTAGTGGAGGTTGATTTGATGGCAAAAATAATACCAATAAGTCTCATTTTTCCGGACCAAATACAAGCCATTCAACGTCATCGATAAATCGCATGATCTAACTAAACAACACTCGATCTATTTTTACCATTTTTTTTGTTAACCATTTTTGTTAACGACCTATTGAGTTAATTTGTCAACAGTTTTTTCGGCATTTAATTAGCAAGGGACTGGAAGGTGAAGTATATTTTTCAATATTTAGAGCCATAGTACTCAAGGGAGAGCAAGGTGTTGAAAGGAGAAAGTTTTTAGAAAAGCGTGGAAGGATCATATATGCAAGCTTAGAGCTCACCGGCGACTTAACCCTTTGTCTGCTACCGTAGTGGTCAAGGTCTTTTGGCATTAGAAATGCGAATCACCTGAGTCTACGGCATGTCCGAACAAGCGTAAAGTAACTTGTTACTTCATGCTGTCGGAACCGACTGGGACGTCGGTTCCGACAGCATGAAGTAACAAGTTACTTTACGCTTGTTCGGACATGCCGTAGACTCAGGTGATTCGCATTTCTAATGCCAAAAGACCTTGACCACTACGGTAGCAGACAAAGGGTTAAGTCGCCGGTGAGCTCTAAGCTTGCATATATGATCCTTCCACGCTTTTCTAAAAACTTTCTCCTTTCAACACCTTGCTCTCCCTTGAGTACTATGGCTCTAAATATTGAAAAATATACTTCACCTTCCAGTCCCTTGCTAATTAAATGCCGAAAAAACTGTTGACAAAAAAACACTCGATCGTGTACGAAAAAGTATTTTGTCTACGTACCGACCAGGGAAGTAGAGATTGATGGTGTAGTCTCCGAGAAGGGCCTTGATTGCGAAATAGGGGGTGGCTCCTTCCAGATCCCTGTACTTCAATCAGTGTAAATTCTGGTATGCAAGCAATTGTGTTCAGCAAAAATCGAGGAGTATTAGAAAACTTATTTGTTCTTCGAAAATTTGTTCTTTTGAACTCGGGGCTCGTCGACATGTTCGCTTTTTTGTAACCCGGGGCATGAACTGAAGAACCCATTGTAGAAATAAGGCACGGTGTGGAAAATTCGGAGAGGATCAAGATATTGGCTCCTGGTCTCGGAAAGTCCACATGGGACATCCAAAACTTCAAGTGTCTCCATATTTCAGTCATTATTTTTCTAGGTTTACTTCCGACGTAGATCTTCCTTATTTTTAGCATTAATCGCCATAGCCGAAAACAATATTGAGGAGCGTTTTGGGGATCAAAACGTGCTATTTCAATCGGATTAGCCTTTGCTCGGTACATGGTATTGAAGTTGTCGCTTGTTAAATCCGAATCATAGGAAAAGATTTATTGATATTCTTTCTATATACATCGTCTATATACATCGATTTCAACTCCCACTGCATGTCATGGGTTGTCTTCATGCTGATAACCGATCTATCTTACTGCATGATATTCGCGACAATTTCAGTATGACTATCTTGAATACAGTGGAAATGACACGAATGCCTACCAGCGCGGCCAAGTGCGTTAGATTTATCGTTGTACTCTACCGCATTATTGTACCCATTGATTGAAAGTGCTACGCGTCCACTATATCCGAAACAATCGAATTAAAATGAGAAATTCCTCCGGTGGCAGTGTGCAACGTTTTGACTGGCTTGTTTTTCTACACTGAGATTAAAGGTCAGACGAAACGAATACCTGGTGCGAATCGTGGACGGCATTCCACTCCGTTGTGGGCAGAGAGTGCTCAGAATTGTATGCGAAAAGGACCTATGAGAACTTTTTGAACGTCAGATCGCCCAAATTTTTTCGAATATACGCGACGTTAGAAACGCAAATAAAAAACTTGATGCAAACTTAAAAACGCGATTATTAGCACCGGTTCGTCAACGGATTATCGAGAGAACCAATATTTCGTCTGGCAGCTGGGCCCTACGTCGTGTACTTGATTCGACCTTTGATCGGAATACACGAAAGTAAGAATTCTTTATCGGCAACAACAGTATTCCACGTAAATTTCGCATTCCAATTATAGACGTTTCGCGATGAAATTATAATAATGTATATAAACGTAAAAATTGTTCTTCAAACACACAAATTTATCTTACAGAAAAGATACTCGCGCTAAGCATATGGGGGATCCTAGATTCTTTATATTAAAATCGTTCCGGATTGCCTGATACAAATATTAGGACTGGTGGTATCCAACGGGGAAAACAAATATTAGTTTGAGTTCATTCACATTGATCTATTCCGGCTAATAAGAAAAGTGGCACTTAGATTAGAATGGTAATGAGAAGGCGGACACTTAGGCATTAGATGGTAATTTTTGAGAAACATCGCGCAGCTTTAACGAATTTTTCAGTTAGATTTAGAGTTAGAGAACGCCCGAAAATTGACAAATTTTGTGGGATATTGGAAGTTTAGGAATCCCAAAGGCATCAACCAACCTTGGTTAAAAAGGATGGATGAATGTCATGACTTCTTTCGGGTGGCATCTCGGGCCATGTCCAATCATTATACGTTGAATGCGCATCTCCGGCGTATTGGGGTCGTAAAGAGCGTTCTCTGCGCTTGCGATGACAGCTATCGCGACATTAAACATGTTGTCTGGTCGTGCGCCTAGTGTTCTACACACCAAAAAAACTAAATTTTGCCGTTGAGGTATTTCGAAACTTACCACAATTTAACGAACCGTAATTGACGAAATGACGAAATATAACCATGTTCTGTTTAATTTTACATGAAAGATGTACTTTCCAAGCGCATTGCCATAAAATTACACATTTTGAACAAACGCCATATGTGGAGTAAAATTACGTGGCTCGCAAAATACAACATGTTAAATTAAAATCAAATGTAAAACTATATCATTTTTATACTCGTACAGTCATGGTCAAAAGACGTAAATTTACACGATTTTTTCTAGTTGTGTTTTGCCAGATCCCTTCGGCCTGGTTATAGTCCGAGATATGCTGGCTATCCTCCATTTTTTTTTTTATATTTTTACTCTTTTGGTTGACTTACTAACAGGTACCTGCAAATGTGATCCCAAGAGTTCCAAGCGGATCCAAGGAGGCCAGTTGGCGATCCGGTTCATGATGTCCTGATAGTGATCTTCCGTTTGCCACAAAGCTACAAGTTTAATTTCTTTTTTTCTTATCATTTTTCTCTGATTGTTCTCTGATACGGTCTCTGCTACTGATGTTGGGATCAACAATCTTTTGCCTTCCTTATACAAAGTACTGATTTTTATAGTGATTGTTTCTCCTTGCTTCAATTTTTAATCAAATGATTATTCTTGTTAAAAAATTATAAATTGTTTATATTGTTCTTAAAAATATTTCTAACTGCATCCCATAGTCTAAATAAAATTGTATATTAATATTTTTTGTCTATCGATCTGAACTCATTGTTTCAAGATGTAGATGTGTCGAAATGTATTACAATGAGTATAAATATAATAAATAATTCCAAATTTCAAACAAATCCTAATTATTCTCAAAAAAATTAAAAATTAAAGCAAAGAGATTTGTATCTGAATAAAAATATGCAATTTTTTTACATCGAGGATTTCCAACGCAAGAATTTTGTGCGAAAAAAAACACATACGTGGACAACCTCAGGTTTTGATTTGTTCCAAACTTTCGAGTGTGTAATTCACCCCTCGGTAATTTTCGAGTGGGTAGTACTACTCATACTACCCACGCATTCCGCCAGCCCTGCCTAAAAATAAATCGTTATGTGGCTTTTATGGGAAATTTCAAGGGGTGTTTCCAACAGCGTTGATTACATGTCACTCACGAAAAAAATTACCTAGATTATTTCATGGTTTTAAAGATTATTCTTTCGAAAGTCCGATTAATAATTGATTACACGATTACTGTAAAATTTCTCAATTACTCTAGATTACTTGGAATCAAAGTGAATTCCTGTTCGCTATTTTATTAGATAATCCATTTAACCATTCTAGTTCTGCTGGATCATTTTTACTTTAAAAGCCACAATGTATGTGAGCTGACAAAAAATCAAAACGACAATTCGGATAAATAAATGTTTATTTATCATTTCTAATACACAATAAATCTCGAGTACTTTTTCAAATGGACGTAAGTAACAATGAGAGATTCTCTTTGAGGTCTTTCTCTTCTGTTCATTACTCGGCCATTTCAACATTTACTACTCTACTCTTTGCATAATATTGTAGTAAAAACCGTCGGCTTTCGATATGTACTGGAAAATTAGTACAAAGTGTTGTAATGACGTCGTAAAAAACGAAAGAGAAAGTAAACAAAGAGAGGCTCTCAATGTTACTTACGTCCATTTGAAAAAGTACTCGAGAAATGTTTATTTATCATTTCTTATACACAATCTTCAACAACTAATAAACGATTTTCTTGTGTTGATTGCAAGGGAAATTCAAATGACCTATGCTCACAAAGAGAAAAACACATCAGTCTTTTTGGATATGGAGGGGCTGCATCAGCATGCAGGCCCCCCGCGTCAAGGGCGCTAACCTTAGAGGGGCACTGAAATCTTGATCTGTGTTATAAAATAAGTGAAGATAAATCATAAATTATTGCTCGAAATGAAAAGACCGAGGAATAATTTATGATTTATCTCCTTAATGCTGTAGAAAAGATCGTGAAGAAAGTTAGATCTTTTATCATCGTGAAGATTTGACTCCATCCCGTACCGTGAAAATTGAAGTCTCCTCAGTGCCGCTAGAAGTTACCCAAAATCGAAACGTTCTCGGCAACTATCCTAGACCCAACCAATCCTGCAGTAAAATGCAACTCTGATTGAAATGTTTGGGATTTTTGTTGTTCCTGATGTACAGAACAGCAGAAACAGTCACAGATGTCCCCACAAGGGGATCGTTTTCTTGCATTTAATGCAAAACATGACGCGCGGTATGAACACGCAGACGAACCTTGTCGAAGAACATTTGCTTAGACAACACAATCGCAGACGCGATACGAGTTTGGAGGGGCATACAATTTCACCCCATCCTGTGATTCAAAATCTCACTCACTGGAGAAAGGGGTCCTTGAAAAAGCCAACCCTATTCACCCCATGCAAGATCAGATCGATTCAGTAACCCCACCGTCGATCTCAACTATATGAACAGACATGTGGACACGGTAGTCCTTCAGATAAAACTTGTCGCTTGTAATGTCAGTTGCTTGCTTTAGGTAGGAGATCACTATTCTGAGTTTATGTGGTAAAACATTCTGTAGCGGCTGAATTTTTTTTCGAAAGCTTTAGAGTACTTATTTTTGATCCGAAAGAAGATCAGACATGGCACGACCTAGTTTAATACGTATGATTTTTTAAACGAGAATCGGACTCTCTTCGATGGTGAATCTTGTTCGACATCCATTTATCCCACTGTCTTTTTCAGGAGAATTCATTTATACGCGGGCCTAGAACCCAGCGAAAAGTGAAAACTTGAAGAATAGGAACGGTGGGACAGAAATTACGGGAGATACTAGAAATTTAAAAACGAGTCAGGGGTATAATAAAGCAAAAGTGTGATCGCCTATCGTTTCTCGATGTATGGCTGGATGCTAATTCGTGTTAATTCCAATCTAATGATATGTACCGTACTCATCAATCGACTAACCAGTTCACAGCTCCTAAAAATTGTCTTCTCAGTATACTGGTCTTGATACACAGTCTCCTGAATAAATGCCCTGCCCGTTGCCATCAAACACCCACCGTCAACTGATTCCACACATGAACAGTTCAATATTTGTGCGATAATTTACATAAAATGAACGATAGTCAAACAGGAACGATTTGCGATCGAATCTTTTAGATATCGAGTTTTTCGGCGTTGTTAGAGGTTTCCAGACATTGGAAATAAATGAAATGGTTGGTGAAGGAACAAATATTCAAATAAATTTTTCGGATTGTTGTATGATAGAGGCGGGTTGTATTCCCAAATCGCTTGCTCAGTTGACCGATCCGCACGTATAGTCTCCCGAAAAAATTCGTCCGTTGCCTTTAAACATCTAACGATAACTGATTTTACGAAGTCTCCTAAAAAAAAGCCTCGTCAATCGCATTCAAGCACTTGACTACGAATGATATTGCAAATAAAACCTGCAAAGTTCTCTTGGTGCTCTATATTGATGTCTACCCGGTTAGATTGCCACAACGTGGAACAATTTCCCACCAAGGACGCTAGTCTTGGGAGAGCACTGAAAATTTTCTTTGTTTCATTGACTAAGTGTAGATAAGTCACTAAAAAAGTCCGGATATGTGTGCAATTTCCAAGTGCACACTAAATTATTACTCGAAAGTCGAACTGAAAGGGGCGCAAAACTGAGACTCTGCCAAGGGCGCAAGATAACGACGCTACGGCTCTGTCAGCACCGATATTAAACAACTTGCTATCTTTCGCATGACGATTCACAAACATCACAATTTGGCAAGTGGGTCGTCTTCAGTATTCATATCATAGCCCCTTTTGTACAATTTGTTTGTAAATGATGACGATTAATGTTTTGTAATTTTTTGCACGGATGCATTTTTTCGTAAATTAACAAGAATATGGTAAGGTGCTCTAATGTATCCAAGCTCGACGGCATATTCATTCAAAATTCTACTGCTCTACCGTTTATATCTTAGAATTAGCCGCAATTTAGTATATCCTTGGGATCGTTGACACTCTGCTCATAGACTTTTAGTTCATCGTTACAGATAGTTAAATTATAGAGGATCTCTGTTCGATGAAGAGTCGATAGCACTCCTCGTATTTTCTGGGGAAAACACAGAATCTCCAGAGTGTTTTATCTGAAAAACCATTCCAGATTACCTTAGTTTGGGTCCCTTCCAACTACTCCATTCCAGGCTGAGAAGGCGCAAACTCTAGCTTCACCTTAGCTAGAGAGAGCGCATTAGAACGGGGTTTGGAGCTTGTCACGACGGGATATCACGACATTGAATGTGTTGTCTGGTCATGAGTCATAAATAAACGATTTCTTTTGGGTACTGGGTATGCTGGAGATAAATATCCACAATTTAGTATTACTTTTTTTTTCTAACATTGTTTGATCTCTAATACGAGTTTCTTAGAAAATCTAATGTTGCATTATCGAAAAGCAAATGCTAATAACGGCGTGAGTTTGCGTTCATCCTCTCCCTGCCATCGATGTCCGCTATCTCTTCTCTGTCTCTAATATGAACTCTACCACTCCCTTTGTGAATGTCGCTCTTGTGAATGTATTTCAAAAGAAAATAAAATGTTTTCAAAGTCTTCAAAAATGTTCCGAATTGCCTCCCTTATTGTAAATGAAGTTCAATCAATATCTTAGACCTAAGGAAATTCAATTAAAAACTTTTGTAAATTATCAATATTCCTAGTTTTGGAATGGCCATTCAATTAATTTAAAAAATAATCTCAGGTTTAAAAAAAAATTGAAGCTGTAGTACCTTAGATTTAAAAACATTAAATTGTAAAATAATAAAATGTTAGCACCGTCAAGCTAACATAGACGTGTCAGTTAAAATAAACAATCTAAATATAAAAATGAATCACTACGAAAGAACCCAAATAAATACTTCATTTGCTTCAGAAGGCAACAGTTAATGTGCTGCCGTTTGCGTTCAATGTTGCCTTGTTCCCAAATCATTGTCCAGAGTTGTACTTATCTTGAAAAAATATATGATACCTTGTAAATATAATCTCATACATATCTGCAACGATGTAATATACTGCATTTTAAAGCAGGATTCATGATGAATGCAAGAGTATCAAGAAGATTCAATATTTTGCAATGTCGTCCCCTAACGCGACACTTAGACTTCTGTATTTTGTGGTTTCAAAACACCACGGAATTTTTGTGGATTTCTTCGACGACGAGTTATTAAAAGCAGCATCAGGCATGCAAACGTTTTCCTCCTAAATTGGAATAAGTCTAGCAAGAATCGAAATTCACGGATTATTTTCTATCTAAAATTTAAGTGGAATAGGTCAATAAATAAAAAAGGCCGAAAAGTCGTCTATAAAAATGAGAATAAATGGTTTATCAAATGCATGTAACATTTTGTGGAGGGGAAGTTAGCGTAACTGAACTTAACGAATTTAAACTGAATAAAAAATATCAAAGATATTATTTCGTAACGTGCTTACCAGGAGTGAAAATATATCTAATAGAGGGTAAAACCTAAGCCATTTTTGGGATGACGATTGTGTGACAAATGCCAAAATCTAAAAAGATTCTAAATCGAAAAACACAACGGAGAATGCATGTCAGACTGATCCAGTAACATTTAATACAAAATCATTTTTTGAAAGTAGGCAAATCCTGTTTCTTATTCACATTATTATATGACCCAGTTTATCATTAATCCCTTTTTGTCGATGATATTTAAAAAAACTAAAATGTTTAAACACCCGTTTTGGTATTATATTCTGAAATACAGGTTTTGACTGAAATTTAAGTATATGACAGTGTTATTAAACCACTAGTAAAATATCTTGTGAAATTCATATGTGGAATAACTGAAAAAATATTTAAAAAATGAGAGCTAATAGGTGAAAATCGAAATAAAATTGGTCTTGGTAAGTTTCGAATTATTTTACGGTTACTTTATGATTAATTGATTACATTGTACCTATGGTGGATTACGTGAATTATTTTAGGAACAAAGACAATTACCCTGATTATTATTGATTACCAATGTAATCAATGGATTACCGAATTATTTAGAAAAATCAAAGTAATCTTTGATTAAGTCTCACTATGCTTGTTGGAAACCCCTTGGGAAATTTAACAAAGAAACGAAGTCTCGAAAACCACGAAACGATCTGACGCTTGAGAAAAAAGTTATTAAGCAGAAACTGATCGACTCTCTGACGATTGATAAAATATTCATTTTTTCTAGCACCACTGCTGTTGGTTTTTCAATTATATGCAATTTTGTTTTGATCTTCTCTTAATGTGTTTATCTATGCTGTTTTGCCACTTCGCAAGGGTTTTGGGGGATAAATTGAGGCTTCTTTTGTACATAGTAAGTGAAAGTTAAAAATTTTGTATATAATTCGACCGTCAGCAGCAGTGATGCTATGAAAATTGAAATTTTCATCAATCTTCAGGGCATCAATCGGTTTTTGCTTAATAACTTTTTCCACAAGCATCAGATCGTGTCATGGTGTTCTAGACTTTGTTTCCTTGACAAATTTCCTATAAAAATCAGTCATCTATTTATTTTTAGGAGATAACGGGCGACTCTTGGAAGAATTATTATGCAAAAGTAGATTTCCCCCTACCAAATCCCATGTAAACTTTAAACCATGGGCGCAAAAATATAGTTTCACCGATCGAACTAAAAATTTGCAGAGTTGTTCTGGGAGCTAAGTTGTTCTGGGAGCTAAATGGGACCCAAAAAGTTACTCGGAGCGAAATTTTACTTTTTTCACATAACCATGTCCCACTCTAGTAAGTATGTCACCTGCACGTTCCTTCAATGAACCAATAGCTGGTCGAACAGCTTGTTCCGCGGTGACACAAGGAATGCAAACAAACTGTAAAATATCAATCAATACTTACACGCAACAACGATCGACGCCGGTTGGCTGATGGTCTTCCCTCGGGGAGACCATGCGTGACATTCGCACTTGAACGGAGGCTTTCCGAAATACTCGTACACTAGGTCCCGCGAGATGGTCGCTGTCACTTCCTGAAAGTGAACGCCACTGTGTGGATCCACGTGTGATTCCTCCACCGATGGCGGTGGCTTGTTACTACCGCTACATTTGAAGTGCACCTGTCGATGAGGAAGAGAAAAAAAAACAGTTGAGGTCCGTTTCAGCAAAATCTAATGTCAGTCAAATCAAAACTAAGTATTAGTTTTGGATTTTGGGTAGCGCCTTTTCATAGAAGATCTCGGTATCTTCTTCGGCTTTATTCAAATTGCATCGCATTCGGTTGGTATTTAAGCTCTAAATTGAATAAAACAACATGGATTGAGAAAGGGGACCTGCTAACGAAATGTTTCGCTAGATCCGGAGGTTGAGAGTAAAAGTGCCCGGAATAGTTTCGTATGAAATATTCATTGTATTCAGCCAGGAGTAAAACAGTCCAAACAGCCATACTTGGATTTAAATGAAAACAGTGGCATGGAGATAGGGGCTAGACTTTGAATACCAAATTGAATCTTGTTTGGATTCTAAGGAAATGGTAATGGTGAAAGTATTAAATATTAAGAATGCTATTCCCACACGGTTTACCGTCCGAAACGAGGGGTATACTGATATCCAATAGCAGTAAAGCAGAGTTCTATGTGTGTTGCATGCCAATTTGTGAAAGCATAATTTAATTTGAAGACGAGTGTAATTTATGTTCGAGTTTGGGAAAAAAGCCAACAGAAAGAAAGATTTAATTTCAATTGGGTCAACCTGCTTGGGTCCCTCGGCTAAGGCAATAAAACTGCCAGCAACCAAGGCTACAGCTTTGACCGAAATCTTTGAAAAAGGAAAGAAACTTCCGCCAGCAACCAAATCACTGCTAGGGAGAAGAAATTTAAATAAAATAATCCTTTTATTGCTGCCCTTCCCCCCGAGCCCCCTTTCCATCAGTGCTAAGGATACAACGTCGAAACTGAATTGTTTCCAGCTGTTGTTGTTGATGGGAAAAGTAAAAGATCGTTCCGTTAAATACGAGAGTTTCACTTAGAAGGCATCACCATCTCGTTTCCTGCTCGTTCCCCTCCCCCGCTCCAACGTCTTCAGAGAATGGTTAGACAAGCCAAAAACAAGTGATACGTGTACTTTGGCCATTGCTGCTCACCGAGAATGAAGGAAGCAAAAGCATTAGCATTTTGCAGTTTCCGGAAAACAAGCTTTGGCATTAAAATTTCCCACTTTCGTTCTTGTTTGCCCATTATACATACTGCACGAACGGTGCCGTACCGAAGATCGGTGTATGTGTAGGGGAAGATGGGGTAAAACGCACCCCCTAAGGAAATATTATCATAACTAAGCTACAGAACATCAATTGGGAGAATTTAATTAATGATATCGTTTAGCCATCATTTTCCACTGTAATCAAAATCATAACGCTTTGCAAAATATTCAAAAACATGAAAATAATTCAATTCTTCAAAATCATTAAAAATCACCTTTCGAAAAATAAGCGGGGCATAACGCACCTGTGCGGGGGCAAAATGCACCACAACAACGGGGCATTATGCACTACAACAACGGGGTAGAATGCATCGCAACAACGGGGCGTAATGCTCGGCGAACAAGAAAGTAGTTTTGTTTTCTAACGAGATTTCACAAAAGTGTGCCATTAAATAGCCTTAGGTTATGCAATTGGTAGGTTTTCAGAACGATTTTTCTGTTTTCGATTAAAAATCAGGAAAATCAGAGAAGAGGGCATTTTGCCTCCGATGGAGCAGAGAAATAAATTTAGCAAGAAGTGAACCATTTAGTAGATTTTTCATATATAGTGCTACAGAATAATGAGCAACGGTATAAATAGAACTGGAATGCTCTGATACAATAATAAAACAGCATTTATAACAGCTGAAAATCCTTGTTGCATGAGCCACAATAATTACATTAGAAGAGCACGTTATTGTTTTTTGTTTATTTCTCGAGTTGCTATTGATGTACGGTTATCAAACTTCGACGGTGTAAGTTAACTATGACGGGCTTTCAACTGGTGTTACCCTTTTCTACAAATTTTCAGCAGTTTTCGATTTAAACAAGGGGTGCATTTTGCCCCGGGGGTGCGTTTTACCCCATCTTCCCCTATATGTATGGATATGCAAAGCCTGCGGATCTTCATCCTCGTCGACTGCGGAAAAAAGATTTTCCTTAAGCTCGTGTGAGATTACATTTGAGCATCATTTTCTCTTTCCTCACAGGCACGAAGTCGGCTTTGTTTAATTTCCCGCCGAGTGATTTATTGAGCTTGTAAATGGGGAATTTTGCATAGAACCCCCCGTTTGCCCTGATGGAAAGTGTGGAACGGTACAGCACAAAGCTTAGTCCGCCAAAACCCCATGCAATCCCGAGAGGGGTGACCTGGAGGTGTAGCGTAGCTGGAAGTTTTGGGGAAACATGGAGCATACATTGTGTATCAGAGCTTGAAAGTGGATTAAATGATTAAGCACCCTGGGAGGTACGGTCGCAACGAGCCCCTCGGTGAACATTTGCGTAATGGACGCTCAGTCGATGAAGCTTTGATGGAGAAGTACTAGGCAAGATAGGCAGTTGATAATTGGAATTTGTATGCGAGTGTTTCGGGGATTCCGACAACGCTTAGTTTATAAACGAATGCTAAAAACCCTTTCGTAATGAGTTGAGCAACGATTAATTTAATAAACAATGTTCATTATGGATTAGTTAGTCGTCATTCTTCGCAAACTCACCTGCAACGCATTCGCCGCCTTGCACTTCAAAATCGCTGGTTTATTTCTAATAACATGCGTGCTCTGAGGTTCCACCAAAAAATAAGGCAGCGCACTATCACCTTTCACCCCGGGCTCTTCACCGGTTTTGCCAAAACTCTCAAACGCTCCGTCCACTGGCAGTATATCACCTCCCTCGCCGTAGGAGTCTTCATCAATCTCACTTCCCTCGTCACTGTCCTCCTCCTCACCGTCATAGTCGGATTCGGTAGTGCCTTTATTCTCCAATCTTCCTCCACCACCCAGCAAAGAGCCCTCTCCGGTTGACGACTTATCGAAAAAATTATCCAAAGCCGCCGGATTGATTATTTTGTCATCCTCATAATTATCACCTCTGGCATCGAACGCATCGTACTCTCCCTCATCACTTTCCGAGTTTTGTCTCAAAACACTCATCTCCGGTTCATTGTTTCGAGTAGTTCCACTAGTCCCGCTTTCCGCCGTCCTGAATCGATCATCAACGCCAACGCTCTCGTTAGCATCTTCCCGGGGGTGACTCTCGTACAAAATATTAAAATTCACCTTCGTCCGGTTTCTGCCACCGTGTGACTCTCCCCCTGCCAGCACTTTCGAGCTCGAAAGCATCGAACCAGGGGAGGAAAAATGATGATTAACCGGTTTGGGATGTGCGAGGAATTGTGTTGCAGCATTGCCAAAGTCACTCCGCTCCGGTGCTGATTTATCTCGCACCGCCAGGGGTAGAGGTGGGGTGGACAAACTTCGCCACCCATTATTGGCACCTTGGTCCCAAGCAGTTGCCAGCGCTGAACTTGGTGTGTCCTTTCCAACCGGCAACAACAACGCGGGATGATGGCCGAGGTCGATGCTTGGCACGTCCTTCGATGGTTTGGCGGCCGTCGAGGACTTCGCGAAAAGGGCCGTCGTTGTCGCGAAAATGAAATATAGATTGAGGAAATAGGATAATTTATAAGAAAGTTTCATTGTTTGGCAGTTTATCGCCGGCGGGAGGCACAACTGAACAAATTTCCTGGTTGTTGCGTGATAGCTGCTGCAGTTGGTTGTCGGCGCCTGCACGTTCGCCTGATTGTTTGTGCTTATCTTCAGCTGAAGTTCTCTATGGGTAGCATATTTTTTTGGGCGTTGTTTTCGATATAGTTCCTTCTGTTGGCTATGATTGGAGCTGCACGTTTGAGGTTGATGAGGTCGAAATATGCATAATTTATGCTTTCGAAAAGGTAGCCGGTTCGACACGGCATTCGATTAGAAGAGTGTTCACAGCAATATTCCAAAATGTGATCCGTATCGGAACCTGTTGAGGAGAGAAATAGAAATGTGTTAAAGTTGTAATATTCTCGTTACAATTTTCAGCTACTCTCGAAAACCCTCCCACTGATAATTAGAAAAACCATGGTTTCTAAAATAATAGTTATTTGTATTTTGAAATATGATGCGCACTACATGTGTAGAATCTCTTCTTCACCACTCTCTGTGTTAAAAAGTACTGCCAAAACATCAAATACAAACATGAGGAGTTTGCCAAAAAATATCAAACAAACCATCGTGCACCATCAGTTTTCCCCGTTTGACAATTTGCTTCTCTTCTGCTTGATGCCGAGATGAGGGAAAACTAGCACGAATAAGTAATTTTGCCGCATCCCACAAAAATGAAACGCAGCTGCTGACGAAAGGATACATTTTTTTTTCAGGCCACCAAGATGAGAGTATGAAAAGTAGTGCTGGCAAAAACGGTAAAAAAATGCAACATTCCTACGGTTTGAAATATTCCCCCAGTAGCTTGGTGAATCTTAGTACACCGATGTTGTTTATTCTCCACAAGAAACGACTTCTAGGATGGTTGAAATTATTTCAAGAAATTTTTAACTGGCTCTTTCAGTTTGAGTGAATGATAATACTTCTTCAGGGAAATTCAAAAATATGAAATAGTTAGTTATTTCAAGGAATGACTGCATCTCTGTGGAAAGTTCTGGTGAACGGAGAATGTGCTGAAGGGAAAACTAATTTCCAAGTTGTCTTCTGCATTCATAATGATGAGAGATATATATTTTTGTATCTTGTAATAGTTTTTTGTTTTCTGTTGCTCCAGTATTACAGCTACGTTTGGATTCTTATCATCTATGAAAAATGGGACACATTATTTCATCTCAGATGGTCGGTTGGTCGGTAATAAGTCAGACCGGACTTAGTGGTATTTTATTAATTTCAAGAAAAACTGGTTTAAATGTTCAATCACTACATTCTTTACGTTATCAATCGAAATGAATTTATAACGTAATTCGTGATTATTATTAAATTTCCCAAATCTGGAAAAAGTGAAAGTTAGCTGAAGAGTTGTTTGATCCAATATTATCGTAATCTCCCTTTTCAGATTTGTCTGTTTAGTCCGCTCTGACTTAACACCGACCAACTTGTCATTCCCAACCACAATTGTAATAACTTTTGGCACTAAACTTTATTTATACAATTTCAGGTGAACTAAACTACTTCACCAAAGAGCAACGCAAGCTAAGATGAGTTCACTAGATTCATTTTGTAGTACAGATATTAAGATCTTTTTCCCTTTTTTATTTCGACTATGTAGTCACATTTTTACATTTCTTACAAAAGAACTGTATAGGATGCGCTCAAGCAAATCGATTCAGCTCGACAAATTGAGACAATCCCATTATGTGTGTGTGTATATATGTATGTACAAAATGTCATGTAATTATCTCAGCAATGGCTGAACCGATCTTAACGAAACTAGTTTTAAATGAAAGGCCTAACGTTACCATTTGACATTATTATTTTTGTTTTTCGATATGTTGTTTACTTTCTGAGATATGGGTGATCAAAGCAATCACATCACGCAAACTAGAAAGAAGTAAAAAGCTTATGAAAATACCTTTCTAACAAGCTATAGATTGTCCAAATCTGTTCACGAGCGGCGGAGATATTAAACATTTTGTATTTTTATTCCTCCCTTACTAATTTTCACTAATTAAAAAGGAGACCTTTTCATACAGAGTATTGCTTTACTGGTGTTTTAGGGACAAAACTAAACCTATTTTGAATATCGGGGTATGAAAACACATCTACGTGATTCAAGGAATTCGATATTGAAGAAAAAATGTGAATTACTTCTATAATAAATGAACTATTTCCCCAAAATTAGTATGTAAGTTTATTTCGAAGACAAAATAATGTGTACATGGTGATTTTTTTTCTAGAGATCATGTATTTATCCCTAGGATTAGGCATTGCATTCAATCGTGAGGTAAATGTTGATGGTATATTAATACATAGATTATCAAGTAATTCACCTAGTAGTGAGATAAAAGATTTCTCATATAATTATACTCGCGGCATTACCAAAAGCAACTGTATTTTTGAATCCCAAAACTCTGGCGAAAATTTAGCTCTTTTGCAAGATTTAAGTTATCTATACTGGTCAAGGCGTAAAAATTACTACGTTCATTATTTATAATAAGGATGTAAGGAATCAATATATAGCATAATATACCTTTAAATATAAGGTCACGGCACTAAACATCATTTTCCATTTCTCACACGCCCCTCTCCCTTTCACACTCTCACTCACTCTCTCTCCCTTCCTTCGTGTTCCTGGTAACTGTCACGACTCACATATTTCTTTCCGTTTCTCAATCCATTTCTAAGTTGTGTGATAAGATCTTCTGATAACCTGAAACATTTATTAATGTCCAATCATGTGTGCGATGTAATTGTGGAGGTTTGAGAAGACAATACCATTTTTTCTGCCGTTACTCTGTAAATAGATTTTTGCATTTTAGTGTATGAAAAAAAGCTTATTACAACCTACTTGGTAAGTAAATTATTTTGTAGTCCTAAGAAAATTTGCAAAATTGTTTGTATTATGAGAAAACTATAACTATTTTTAAATGTTCACTCCCTCAAGATGAAAGGTGTATCCCTCCGAAACATTGAACTATGGGTTGGTAGGCGACCAAAATTCGAAAACTACATCAACTCCAATTTGATTCAGTTCTATTCAGAACTTTGATATACACTATAATTAAGGAAATTCATGGCTCTCTAGAAAAATATTAAATTTAACTGGGTAATATGGATGTTTGAAGATGAAAATTTTAATAAGAGGCATTCCTCATGCGTTATTTAAACTTTTCGTATCTGAATTGAATTTTAAATGAATCATATGCTCAAATATGCCATGTGAAAAGTATATCTTTTTTGCGATGATATTATTGAAAATATATATTCATTGCATTGGTATGAACTATTATGAAGAATAACGTATTAAAGTCCACAAATATCTACGAATTAAATCCGGGAAAATAAGTTTCCTAAAGACCCCATTCTCGATGGGGGACACAAGTACAATGTTTCTTCTAACTTATCGTTGTCCACTTTTGCTCAATACTAAGTAAAATTCAATTGATGTTTCAATGGCAGTCACAATTAGTAGAGAGGCGTTGGATGTACTGTGTACTGAAACGTTTGATCTACATTTTGTCATACACATTGCTGTGTAACAACAAATGAACACGAAGAAACACATTTATTCGCAGAAAATTAAGACTTGTAATGTCAAACATGCCTATCCATCTAGAACAGTTTTATATCAAGTGACACTTTCAATGGCGCTTGCGTTTCCAACAAATTAAATACTTATCCTGAAAATTTGAACAATTTCTTTTTCGTAGTATTGGTTTGTATAGGACTCATTTGTCCATATTTCCTGAACGAGAATTTCGTTCAGAAACAATATACACACTATAAGGATGACTGGAAAGAGAGTACATTATTATCTATTGAATGCACGGCTTTTGTGCTATCGACATAGCCAAGAAACTTCACATTATTTATATCAACGCAAATGAAAATTTTGAAAATTCTACCTGTCTCATTCACGAATCGCATTCTTTCTCTGTCGCTTTCTGTGTAATGGCTTTGAAAGCATATGTGACCTTGTCTTACTTTACTATTTCCAATTGCGCACATTTACGTATTCTGCAGAAAAATCTTTTATTTTTGGGAATATGTAACCAAAATGACAACTTTGAATTCAAAAACAAATTGAACGTTCCAGGTTCCTGATAACTAATTAAGGTCCATCAATAAAGTAGAAATGCCAGATAATCGTAAACGACGTCGCCAAGAAAACAACAACGAAAACAAAAAGGTTAAAACAAAAAAGAATGAAAAGTTTAGAAAGTTAATTGCATATTAATTAGCCATTTTTCAGATGATGGGATTATCAAAAACAATTTATAACTTCCCGACACAATAGTTCTCAAACTCGTACAATCCGGTTTATTCATTTAATTTATTAAAAAATGTTTTTTAATATCATTCTAAATAGTCATTTTTTCAGTTTCGTCATTTCATGGATTTTATTCGTCTTGTTTATTTTATTCATTTTTAATATTTAACTAGTTGTAAGTATATGATTTTTGCATTTTGCATCGGAACAATCTTTGATTTAATGCAACAGGCATTAAGAGCTGTCGAACAGTGCACTATGGTCCCAAAGCTGTATTTAGGAAGACAAAACTGTTTGCGCCAAAACCGTTGGTTTTAGATATATAGTATCTTCGGCAAACTTTTTTAGTACTTTCTTGCCGATTTTTTATATTAGTTGAATTAGGGTGGTCCTTGTGGTTAGGGTGTTCAAAGAATCAACTTCTTAGATATGTATAATTCAGCAACATAATGTTCTACAAAGTTATAAATCAATCAAATTTAAGCAACTTTTCTTAAGAAACTATGTGGCTATCTCTAATGGTTCATGTACTATAATTTTTGCAATATTTAAGGTGGGGTGGCTCTTTAAAAATTGGTTTTCTATTAATATCTTTTTATGTGTTAATTTCTCGCTAATACTTTGTTCTAGAAGTTTTTAAAACTTTTATAAAAACATATTTTTGCCGAAGCAATGAAGTTTCTATCTCTTTTGTTTGCATAGTTACAGGCGATTTTCAAAACAAAAATGGTTTTTTTCAAAGCTATATATCTTCCCACATTGCGAATGGATTTTCAATCTTTTAATTTCATTTGAAAGATCGAAACTTTTGTAGTTTTTGATGAAAAAACTGCGGGAGCGTTATTTCTGTAAAATAAATAATTAATTTTTAAAAATGGCGTATTTTTCAACAAAAATCGTTCATAACTTTTCAAATAGACGAGATAATAACTTTGTTACTTCAGCAAAAATCTTCGCCATGCAAAGTTCTAAAAGTGCTGCAAACAAACTATTTACGATAAATCAATGTATGAAGTGACAAATGAATAATAGTGATTTTAAGAGGCCACGTTTTCATCGGAGAGGTGGTGACAGTCCAGTCAAAGCTAAACCATCTGCAAAGAATGGCGCTCATGGAGTTGACTGGTGCTTTCACCACGACTCCGACTGCTGCTCTTGAGGCACTTCTAAATATCAAACCATTACACATACACTTAAAACAAGAAGCACTATCATGTGCATACAGACTGCAGGTTACTGGGCTTTGGAACAGTAATCATGTTGATCTTGCTACCAGTCATACACGATTGTGGTCACAAATGGTTACATGGGGTGAAGATATTCTTGCTCCCAGCGATACTACACTCACTTGTGGTTTTCCTTACAGGACATTCCATGTGAAGATTCCCTCTCGAGAGGAGTGGTTGTCTGGCTTTATGGAAAGACAACAACAAACGCAAGTGGTTTGTTACACTGACGGTTCTCTGATGGAGGGACGTGCTGGTGCTGGTGTCTACTGTCGTGAAATGAGATTGGAACAATCTCACTCACTAGGTAGATACTGTACTGTATTTCAAGCAGAAATCTTTGCGATTATGTGCGGGGTGCAATCGGCCCTTCAACTGAGTTTGTCCGGCAGAGTTATAAACTTCTGCTCCGATAGTCAGGCTGCAATCAAGGCCCTTAGCTCAGACAAATCCCGGTCCAAGCTAGTGATCGCGTGCCGAATCCAAATCGAAGAACTAAGCATTGTCAACACTATCTACCTTGTCTGGGTGCCCGGACATTGCGGTATTACTGGAAATGAATGGGCTGACGAATTGGCCAGGGCAGGTTCAGCGATTGACTTCGTTGGTCCTGAGCCCGCGCTGCCAATTTCGACAAGTTAGATAAGGGAAAAAATACGGTCCTGGGCTTCGTCCAAGCACCGCAATTATTGGAGAAATCTACAAACGTGTCGCCAAACAAAAGCGTTTCTAGAACAACCATGCCCAGTGGTTTCGAAAAATCTCTTACATTTTTCGAAGCTCCACTGCGGCATGCTGACCAGGGCTTTAACCGGCCACTGCAAACTCAATTATCACATTGCAACTATTCAGCACGCTGAGTCTTTTTCATGTGATCTTTGTGAATCCGACTACGGAACCTCATATCATCCGATATGCAACTGTCCAGCGGTAGCGCAATTGCTATTTTTCCCACCCTTACAATTCTACTTCCCACACCTCCTTGTCCTTTCCTTCTGCTCAGGAAATGATGAAAACACACGGCAAGGCACAAATCCCCGACTATGTACGGGGAACGTGCCATTTGAGCCAATATATTCTGATTCCTGAAATAGTCATTTTTTCAGTTTCGTCATTTAGTGGATTTTATTCGTCTTGTTTATTTTATTCATTTTTAATATTTAACTAGTTTTATGTATATGATTTTTGCATTTTAATTATTTATTTCATTCAGCATTCTTTTTATTCATTTTGTTCATTTGGGTTCATTTAATTTTTTTTATTCATTTCATTCTTTGGATTCACTCTGATCAGTTTATTATTTTTTTTTGCACATTTTATTCATATCATTCATTTAACCTATTTTATTCATTGTTTTCCTTCTATGCATTCTTTTTGTTTTTTTTCAGTTTTTAGTTTCTTTATTTTAATAATTTGACCATTTTTTAGATTTATTCATTTCATCCAAATTATTTATTTGACAGAATTTATTTTTTCAATTGATTTATAACTTAGCCTTATTTTTCATTTTAATCAATTCATTTTTTTCTTCTTTTTATTCATTTAATCAATCCCATTCGTTTCGTTTATTTGATTCGTTTGTTTTATTTATTCATTTTATTCAATTCATTTACTCTATTAGTTTTATTCTTTTCATTCATTCCAAATATTTTTATTCATTTTATACATTTCATTCATTCGATTCATTGTTTTCACTGGATTCATTAAATTCGTTCTATCCATTTGATTAATTTGTTTCATTTGATTAATTTGATTTGATTCATTTGATTCCATTTTCTTCATTTCTTTAATTTTAATAATTTCATAATCAGTCATTCCACTTATTTATTTCATTCAATTCGTTAGTTTGAATCAATTTAATTTATTCAATTAATTTTATAACTATTTTCAAATATTGACTAATTTTTCATTTATTGAGCTAATCCAATTTGATTTATGTATTTTATTAATTTGAATTATACAAATCATTATACTCATTTTATGAATTTGAAAACATTTTGTTTTGAATTTTTTGCTTTATTTTTTATTTGGTTCGTTTTATTGTTTTTCTATATTCTATTCAGTTTATTTGAGGTTTTATTCGTGCAAGACCAGAAACTGCAAACTAATAAAAGAGTTCTGCAAATTAATGAATGATCCACCAGTGACATGTGTAAGAAATGTCTCATCTCACTGATGGGTGGATTAAGTTGGTTTTTTACATTTTAACGACATTCAATAAGCTAAAGAATACTGGGTAGGGAAAGTTATGAAAACTTAGAGCCATAGTAGTTACGCTGCCTAAGCTCGACCCAGAAGACAAAAGTTAAGCCCGTAAGATATTAAGCCTGCTCTAATCACCCTGCCACCCCAAGTTTTCCGGTCTGTATACTTCACATCCTTGCTCTCACTTAATTATTAGGGCTCTAATTTTTTATAACTTTCCCTACCCAATAATCCCAAAACCTGTTTTAATCCACCTAGTGGTGAAATTGTGCCTTTCTCATTTGTCCACACTACGATTCCATGGCTGGCTATGTTTAATACAACGGTGGAAATGAATATTACATAATCAGTACGATTTGCACATACATACAATGGATCGACAGCCACGATCTTGAGATGCTATGTGTCGACACTGAAACATCGCTTGAAACCAGCGGTGGATCAAGGAAGAGGATCCGGGGGGTTCACACCCTGCCGAAAATTTTCAACTTGTTAAGAAATTTTAAACTAGTTATCATTTTAAAGTAGCAACCCCTCATTGCATACTCCTACCTATGCCTAAATAAGACCAAAAAAAAATCGCCGAGATTAGGATGACGATTTTTAGAGTGATTGCATAACCTTTCTATATGAGAAAGGCAAAAAGGTCCAAAAAAGTCAATTTTAGTCAAAAAAGTTTTTTTCGAGATTGCATCAAATATCAACGTTTCATGCATTTTAAAGTCATATGGCATCAAAAATGTAAATTCGATTTTGAAATTTTCCCTTACTCCCCCATTGAGAATTTTTCATTTCAGTTTATATGGGAATTTGCTGTGTGGTAGCACTCATCAACCCGTAATTCCGGAACCAGAAGTCCAATCAACAAAAAATTCAATAGCAGCCGATGGGAAGGTTGTACCTTTCATTTGAGACTAATCGTGCAAATCAGTCCAGCCATCTCTGACAAACAGAGGTGACATTTTTCACATACACACACAGACATTTTCCGATCTCAACGAACTCAGTCGAATGGCATATGATACTCGGTCCTCCGGGCCGGGATTAGGTTGACGATTTTTAGAGCGATTGCATAACCTTTCTATATGAGAAAGGTAAAACAACCAGTTTTTAATTTTGAGAGATAACCATTTTTCCGGGCACTTCCAAAACCGTCAATGGTGCTCAATGTAGCCAATAAAATTTCGATGGACCGTCAGTAACCTAGAACTTCAAATGGAAGATGTTTGGCTCCTATTTTGGCAAAAAAAAAATCATTTTTGCATTCATCGCGGTATCGGTTTGAATTTGAGTTTTTTCTGTGACCAAACTCCTCAATCTGTAACTCCGCAACCGGAATTTGAATCGAAATAAAATTTAATAACAGTTTTTGGGGACACAACACCGTTCATTTGAGAATAAGTTTGGTCAAATCGGTCTAATCATCACCGAGAAATCGATGTAACTGTTATTCTGAATTGGGATACCTCGGCCGGGGCTTGTGGAACCGTCGATGGTTGCCAATGCGGCCAAAGAGACTAATGACTGTTGGTGACCTAGAACTACAAACCCAAACAGTTGTGGTCACATTTTCGAAAAAATTTCACCTTCTGGAAAAAATTTCCCCTTTTCACATTCATCGCAGTATACGTTGAAATCGGGATTTGCTGCGTGTTTGTATTCATATCCCTGAAATTCCGAAACCGAAAGTCAGATCAATTGGAAATTCAATAGCAGCTGATGGGAACGTGAGACCTTTCATTTAAGACCAAGTTTGTAAAAATCAGTGATGAATTCGCTGAGAAATATGTATGACATTAACTTAGCGACATGGCAAGTTCCCAGGGGGCATCAAGATTCGTCATAGGGGGCCAATGTGGTCAAGGTGATTTCAATGGGTCATTAACGATCTACACACGCAAATCAAAGTAATGTTTCGTACATTTGAATAAGTATTCCATCATTTGAACATCACGGTGGTACTAGTTTATATGGGAATTTGCTGTGTGATCGTACTCTTCAACCCGTAACTTCGGAACCGGAAGTCGGATCAATAAAATTCAATAGCGACCTATGGGATGGTTGTACCTTTCATTTGAGACTAAGTTTTTGCAAATCGGTGAGAAAAATCGGTGAGATTGTTTGTTGTATGTTGTTACATACACACACAGACACACAGACATTTTCCGATCTCGACGAACAGAGTCGAATGGTATAAGAGATTCGGTCCTGCGGGCCTCGGTTAAAAAGTCGAAACTCCGACCGATTGCATAACCTTTCTAGATGAGAAAGGTAAAAACAGGAAATATCCATTTTACATACCGAGTAATTAAGTTCAGTCTACCTTCTCATCTCGCCCAGAGTAGAACCTAAAAATCGTTCCACTACAGATAAACGGCAAAATCTAGCCCCACTGCAGACGAATTGTGTTGTTATTGATTTTTGGAAATATCCTGTAATACCAGCTACTCAGGAAGTGAAACAATTACCAAAAGTGCAGATGGTGATCAATTTGGCGAAAGATAACACCATGCAAATGCACCATATCAAACATTGACCAAGTACAGTCATTCGTTTCGCGGCACAACGTGCAGCATAGACAACGGCTCTAGGGAGGTGCGCTTACACGATTTTTCTCCGCGCACCCCTGACACCGCGATTAAAAAAAACTTCAATGAATATTTCCCGGGTGGTTCCAACGATGTTCTTGTGTTGAGAATATTTCCGAACAAACCAATTCCTTCATACGTAACCATTTTACCGAAAATGGAACGTTTAATCAAATAACACTGGTCTTGCACCCAGGGCAGATTCCCATGAGCAAATTCTGCAAAAAGACACTGTACCATGTAAAGCCTTGTGCAGAAGCAGCTAAGAAAAGTCCGCCTACTATAATTATTAACTGCACACCGTTATCGTATTTCAAACCGTAAGTAAAAGAGGACGGATAAGTCCGTATGCTGGGAACCACCGTACCCGTTAAGCTTTACATGATAAAAAATTTTCTATTGTTATGACTACATTTTTTCTATTGACAAATGTTGCATCAACTTATGTTCTTCATGCTTGTGTAATTAACGACTAAAATACCACATAAAAAGTGTTTTATACTCATTTGTATTTACGCTATGCAGCGTCCCGTTTTGCAGTCGATTTCAAAGTAAATTAGTGTAAAACATTCGTTGGCCAATTTCCTTTTCTTGCACAAAAAAAATTGATGAATATTTAATTTTCTCCCACTTTTTGCGATGGTTTAACTCTCCCCACCAAAATAAAAAAGCCGATTACGCGCATTTCACGCAATATACCAAAGTACCACCAACTATCTGATATGACACTCTATTTTTAGATTTGGCAAGAGATTATTAGAGTTGACGCGGAAATCGGCAATTCGAACTATCAAACGGACATTTGCATTTGTCAGTACGAGTTAAATAATTTTTGCATCAACTTTCTAATATTCGTCGAAACTGTCATGTGTTGTTTAGAGTTCCTACAGTAAAAGTCTGGACAAGAGAATATTGACAACTATAGTTTGAAAAAAATGTAGCTCAACGAAATTTGACGAATCTTGAAGTTGTCGAAGTGAACAATAATCTTCGACGGCGCCGCTGATTGAGTGGAAAGCGTGACCGCCACTCACTTCAGTTGGTCTGGGTTCCTTCCCAGCCGAGGTCGTTGAGATTTTTCTGAGGTAGAATCCTTTGGAAGGGAAGTAAAGCCGTTGGTCCTCGGTCCAGGAGTCGATATCTTGTCCAGATAGTGGAACTCGTCATCTCTCTGGCGTCGGTGTTTGGCCTCACAACGGAAATAGGCCGAGGGAAAATTACTAGAGCAAGAAGAAGCACAACAACAATCTTAGAAATATGTATTCCGATTTTGTTGAACAGTTGACACTTATCCACTGACTTTTCAAAGAAGGGAGGTATTTGATAAAATATTAAGGAATCTGCTAAATTTGAAGCAACTGACATACACTGCATTTTCGACGAAATAAATTTTGTAGTTATTTGAAAAATGTTTTTTTTTTCGATTTGCTTTTCATGAAGTTAACCGGAGCACAATGTCAAACAAACCCATAATGCTTTCTACTTGAAACCTTAAAATAAAATGCTCCACTCTTTTGAATACGAAAAACTTCTGCTCGTTTGAATATGTCAAACTCATCTTGTACAGACTTTTACTGGAGGACATTAGTGTTCTTTAACGATTGACAGATGAAATCGTAATCATGTATGAACCATTTTTCAGCATCTGTTCCAACGTAATTAAGTTTAAATCGTTTCCCAATAATTTACACCGAAATTCTTCTAGTTGTCATGTAGGTTTGTCGATGCTACAAATACAAACAAACTACTAATACTACATAAAATCTTCCTGGCTTCTGATAAAAGTTTGAGGGGTTTGTGTAACTTTCATATCCAGGAATGGGAACAAACGAATTGGAAAAAGAGTAAATATTGCTACATAAATTTAAAAAAAATGTTCAACTGTTTTCTTCGGTAAAACCATACAATACCATATCATACAAAACTAAGCTTTCAGCTGATTTATTGTGGATATTATCATCAAAATCTTTAAATTTAGCATATATGCATAATAAGTACGGTTCGTCGCAGTGTGGATGTGGGCGGTAACTTGTCCACACCGCAACCGCAAAAAAAAATAATAAAACCGCACAGCTTACCGCAACCGCATTTTATGTACCGCACGCACCGCGCGGTAATGCGGTAAAATTTTAATATTTTTAAAAATAGTGTTGAAAAATTGTTCATTTGTGTAACAATATATAATAAACTGTTATTCTTATTCACACGAAATTGAACTTTAAGAGACTTTTCAGAATGTAATGTTTATGAAAAAATCAACTTTTGCATTTTCTATTAATAAAATTCCGTTCATTTTAAGGCAAACATTATACATTCAAAAACGTTCTACTGCAGTAATAGGAAAACGTTTATTTTAGCAACCCTTCAGTTAATTGAAAAAGGGGGAATAAAAATGTAATAAGAAATTAAGTTGCATATTTTTTCTTTAAATTTTCATATTTTCAATGTTTTTGACATATGAAAATGAAATGAATGAATTTCGCATTTACGTAGTAAAACCACCTTTATTCCAATACAGTGAAATAAAAACATACTGTATTTCATCAATAAGAACGACGCCATATTTGACGAAAAAATTGCTCTATACATTACATCTAATCAGGTGTCCGGTCTCAACCGGTACAGAATAATTGAACATTAGAAAACTGCAAAAAATGTATGATTTGTAGCATACAGCAGGAATGATTTTTAAAAATAGGGGGTTTTACGGACAAAATATCTCAAAACTCTAACTTCCGCATTCTTCAAGAAACAGATGTATTCTCATTCAAAAACTAAGATTGCTCCATTTAAAAATGTATGAAGTGTAATTTTCCTAAGGCTAGTTCTGGCATTTAATGTATTTTCCTCTAATATTTTCCCAATAACCCAATGGCAAAAACTTCAATTGAAGTGAACGGGAGTCAAACTACGTGGTATTTGACAAAAAAAGCTTCAAAAAACCTACAAAATAGTATTGACTGAAAAATATTAGGACTTAATGTGGTAGAAAATCATAGTAAATTTGAATGGAAGTACGCGAAAAAAAGCTATGTAGCATACTTTTTGAGAAAGAGTCCAATAAAATTGATAGCAGTAAAATTCACATTGAATTTACACAGCAATCAAAGAAGATAGAAATACGATGTTGATGAACGAATGATAGAATAATCATCCTAAATTGGATCCCTCCTTATTTTGGACGCTTTCATACATTTGTATCCTTTACTGTCAATTATTGCAAATTCGTTTTGTTTGATGAAGATAATTATATTCTTTGGATTGTGTTTAAGTCCCAGCATAATTTGTTCATTTCTTATTCCTTTAAATTAGTCAAAATTCGCAATTGAAAAATTGATATCGAAAACGATTTATTATTCCACAATTACCAACAGAAATCGGGAGAAGTGATGCACTTTTAAATTGGATTTAAGAATACAAATTTATTGTTTTTAAATGATCTAATAATTTTGTCTCTATTTAGATCTTGCATTTTACGTATTTGAAATGGTTTGTTTGTGAATTTTTACTTAAAAGTACCAAATAACTAGTCCAAAATATGTCGTAAAAATAATAGCGTCAAATTCTTTCGGACACAGCTAGATTTTCTTTCGTAATAGCAGTCTGTTTATCAATTTAGAATAATCAAAATTATCACTTTATCATTTTTTTTTTGAGGTGCGGTTGCGATAAAACTGCGCGGTAAAAGCTCTTTCCCGCACCGCATCTGCAAGAAAAAGTGTCTCACCGCAACGCAGATTTTGCGGTGCGGGTGCGGCAAATACTGCGCGGTTGCGGTAATTAACGCAACCGCGACGAACCCTAATAATAAGCATGCATATTAACTTCTAAATTATACCAGACACGTATACCAGATGAAACCTAATAGCACAGCCCAGTAAAACAATAATGTATTGAATAAGCGAATTATCCAATCTGAAATGAATCATAACCAATATAAAACTTCACTCGTTTGGTAACATACCCTATTGTCATACCCTTCTGCAGACCATTTTAAGCATTCAATAGATGCCAAAGGCCATCCCAGCCTAAACCCAGTGTAACACAAATTTCTTTCCTTCCTGTTTTTTCGCTATTCATGGCGTCTCCGAATTAGGTAAATAATTCTTTAAAGCTAAATGGACGCCCTCTGTAATGCGGATGTATGGTCTGGGGCACTGAAGAACCGTCTCGACTGCATCGGTATCTAGTGCGCCCAACACAATGCAGCAAATGGCTAATCGAACTTTGGTAAACTCCGACCGGTCCGGAAAATCGATTTCCAATGTTTAAATTTGGCCGCTCGCCAAAGCTTTGGTCGCAGCACGACGGAAACAGGCAAAACTTTCCTACCTACTGCTTTCCCGTTGCTCGCCCGGAACACGGCCGGGTACAATGGCAAATGTCTTGTGGGTTACGCGATAGCGGAAGGCAAAAAGTGCTGAAAAGTTGTCGAAAATATCCTTGAAAGTAGCGACAGAGCCGCTGACATTGCTAGTTTCGCCGAATAAAGCTTGCCAGTTCGAGTGCGAATATGAACGATGAAAATGGTGAAAAGATAAGAAGCGGTTCGGCCCTTCCCATTTGCATAACGTGTGCTAGCGACAACGCTAGGAATTCGGCCCAGAAGAACCAGATCAGGGCACAGTATATTAAGCAGTCCATTATCCTTTCATGCTTCGTCAGCTGGTATTCGGATTATTATGGGAAACCGTTTCGCAGCGTTAGGATTCAATGCGTGAAGTATGTGGTGTAAATTTTCTTCCAACTGACCTGGTGCAACAGTTTCGTCATAAATTAGGTATCGATTGAATAGGAGAGTCGAACAGGAAAAAAAGTGTTGAATAAAAATATGGACTAGTCTCATTAACATCTATTGTATTTGGGTTTTCATCAAACCAATGAAGGGAATGAAAAACGAGTATAGTAATTAATATTCTGATCCGAATATTGATCAAAACAGATTTAAAATTTGCACCTCATTTCCAATAGTTTGAAGGCAGCCTATCATACAGGTGCAATAACCCTTGACTAATTGGTAGCGGAATGTGCTGCGGTAATGTTTTGCAAGGTTAAAACCTAATTGGACTGAAACCTATCCTCATTTTATTCACTCGTGGGAAATTTGATCTCATCACAGAAAATCTTCTTCTAAGGCTTGTAGTTATCATAATTAAAGCTTTAAACCATACATACATAAGTAATAAGTAATTTTAGTTATGAGCAGAGCAAAATAATGAGTCTCTCGCCTATCCCCCTTTTTAGTTCTGAACGTTGGCAGCTTCACTGTCTGAAAGCGCGAGGATGACGTAAACTATGAGTACATACAATGTCGTTAGGTCAACTATGCAAATTTCGCCAGTTCAGATAGCTCCGAGCATTCAATCTGAAAGCATCCTAATGAGTGCTGATGTTTGCAAAGTGCGATGATAGTAAGCTAAGCTGGTCGGAAGGTTGGCAAAAAGCATTCCAATCTCGCTCGGAAAAGTTGCTGCACGTCGAAAGCGTGCACGAAACCCACAACGAAAGATTAATTCCACACCTTTTCATTTTTTAATTCCTCACCCTCTGCAAGGATCTCATCAGGAAGAGCTAGAGGACGCTCGGTATCCGGGACGGCCATCGTTTTTACCGGAATGCATAAAAACACAAATTTTCGCCATAGAACTCATACACATTTGTCATTTGTCGTACACATGCTACCTTTGGAGAATAACCACAAAACCGGCAGACAGGAGAACTCATTTCAGCCTCATAACTCAAATAACCGCAGAAAGTTTTGCCCCATTCTTCCCAACCTGAACCCTTCAAGCCGCAAATCTTCATTCACCTGGAGCAGCAACGTTGGCAGAAGCTGGCACACTTGCCCGCAAGTTGAAGCATTTCCATTCTCATCTCATTTTTTCCTCATTTAGAAGACATCAGCATTTTCCGGTTTCCTCAGCCCCTACAGCACCCGACCCTCCAACACCCGCCAATTTCTTTTCATTCTGGTTAAGTGATAAAAATTTGATTAAAATTCCAAAAACTTCCTACGTAAAGTCAAATAATTGCACCTTAAAGGCATAATTAAAATTGAAGAGGAAAACTAACCGGTGGTGGGATGGTAGTTTAATCCTATAATTAAAACTAGTTCTCATCCGCCGTGCTATCTGCGCTGGGCAGAAGGGAGTATACACAGTGCGGAAACTCTTCGTCAAGAGGCTTTCCAATTATAAACTCTTCGAGCACTATCGAAGACTGCGAAGTTACTTGTTTGAGCGACGAATGAAAGACGCGGTAAAAGTTTTCCCACGTCACGAAGAAGCATTGTTGGGGGTAATAGAGGCGAAGATAGTGGTGGTGGTGACACCAAACAGTGAAATTGGAAATGGTAGCGGTATTTAAACAATTGGAACGTTTGTGTTTCAAATGATTATTTTATGAACACTTTTCGAGCTGCTTTTGTTCAGTTTTGGACTATTATCATCAGCATTTATGAAAGAATGAAAGGAGTGGTACTATGCTTGTGCCTTTGTTCTTTTATTTGTGACAATCGCGAACGATCGTTTATGACTAGAAATATTTTCGAATAAATATATTGCCATTTAATTATTTTTTTAAATGCCCTGCTTGGAGTCCAATTTTTACTAAATCAATTTTAAAGAGAAATTGTCAATGTGCGTGCAATTTCAATTATTAAGCTAAATTTTAATCTTAATATTAAATTGTTTTCCATTGATATTATATAGCAGTCAGTTGATCTGATTTTTTTGGTTCAAGGTATCTTGGTGGGAATATTTTGGCGTTTTCACTCCTTAAAATATTTCGGAATTGTTGAGATATTTTATTTCGAAAAGAAATAATGAAAAGTGGTTAATTAAAGATAAACCGTCATTTCACTACGCTATATTTCTCCCTGGTAATGACAAATTTAAGCAAAAAAGAAACAACTGTTTTTATCCCCTAAGGAGAAAATTGTTTAAAACCACATTTGAAGAATTTCGCGCTAAATCGTGTTCAGAGTTGGAAGCACCCTCTCAGATTTTCATTAAACTTCCTGTACATGAGAACTTTGTCACAAAAAGCCACTTTGCATACATTGTTTTTCTAAAAATGATCTAGACTGTCGTTTGTCGTACAAAAAACCCCATCTTTAATTTGGATGAAATTTTGTTCCAAGATAGGTAATTATGTTACCTACCTATCGTCAAAAATTCAAGTTGGGCACTTTTAAGGATAAAAGCTTATTTGAAAAAAAAACTTTCCCTTGTCAAAACTTAATTTATTTTTTCAGTGTATTTTTATCGACAACTGAACCAATGAAAGTCATAATCATCTCAGAATCCAATTTCCCTACTGCTAGTTGCCTGATTCATGCAAAAAGTATCAGGCACGAATTTGGCATATATTCATAACAAACTTGAATGAGGGTAAAGATAAGCCATTTAACATCGTCGATATATGCGAGATTTAACTAAGTACTACTTGACCGTGTACGAAGAAGTATCTTGTCTATATACCCGCCCGAGAAGTAGAGATTGATGGTGTAGTCTCCAACAGGAGCCTTAATTGCGAAGTATGGGGTTCGCTGCTTCAAGAACCCTTTGCTTCGGCCAGTGAAAATTCTAGAACGCAAGCAATTGAGTTCAGGAAAAATCAAGGAGTATATGAAAACAACTTATTATCCATCAGCCTCAATTCGAACCTTTCGCCGAATCTGCTCTTTCAAACTTGGATTTTTTTGGATGAGGCTAGTCTACCTGTTCGCCTTTTTGTGCCGCAAGGCATGAACTGCCGTTGTTGCAAAAAATTGGGCCTATAGCGACTTATTGTAGAAACAAGGCACGCTGTGCAAAATGCGGAGAGAATCATGAAAAGTTTTCCTACTGTGGAGAGACTCCTCCTGCTTATAAATTATGTGGGGGCAAAATAAAATATTCTTTTAAGGAACGCTTTGATAATGCAAAAGAGCGCTACGCGACCGACAACGACTAATTTCTACGTTTCCTTGTACTCTAAAGAGAGAGAGAGAGAGAGAGAGAGAGAGAGAGAGAGAGAGAGAGAGTCTGACCATCACATTGCACAGTGTTTTAAAACGTCGCACAGTGGCGGCTCTTCAAACAAAAGTCGGACAAAACCTCAAATGTTACCTAATTTGGCTGAAAATCACAATTTAATCTAATTTTGAGGTGCTGAGCTCATTTTTTATGTCAAAAGTCGTAAAATAATTAATGCATTTTTCCATACAGTGTCATTGAACCTTTCTTATAACTATGATCCCGTTTTCATGATAGGTTTTCCGTTACTATTCACCAATGTCAGCAATCTCATAAAAAATGCTGAACACTACTTTAAATCCATTGTATAATGTGTTGGTTTACTGTAGATTGTCTAACTATTTTACACAAAACACCATGCGTCTCCATATCAGCAACAAAGCTTCTAAATCGCCTTAATCCTTTTTGCGCACCTAGGCGCAGAACGAGACAATGATATTCGAAAAGTAGAGGTAATTTCACATAGAATGTATACTATGTGACCGTTCCGAAATGATTCCGGAATTTGTACAGAATACATTAGTGAAAAAAATATTTTGGATCTGACCACCTTAAACATATTTAAACTAAAAAGTCATAGTTCCAAGCAAATTTACCAAATGTATTTTACTCATTAACAAAGTTCTTTCGTTCCTCTACACAATGAAACAATGATTTTAGTTGTGCTAAAATCGAACCAAAATCAAAGAGCAACATGCATTTGAAGTGAACAGAGCAATGGTGGTTTCGGAAATGAAAATCATTAAAAAATCCGGACTTTGGTACGTATAAACTCGTGTTAAAAATCGTGTTCTTAACCAATGATCATAAAATTTTGAATATATATCATTCAATACATGAGAAATTTAGGAAAAATATAAAACATCAATATTTCAAAAATAAATTTTTGAGGTTTTGGCCAGCCTCCGGCCACTGTGCGTCATTTTCGAGCTCAAAATTAATAGCGTCTAAACCGTTAGCTTTAGAAGAATAGTTTGATCGGAAAAGTTGTTGATCTTATGATTGCGCATCCACAGGAGCATACCGTTCAGTGATTTATTCACCTATAAGTGATACACGAAATTTATTTTCCGAACATTTTAAGATAGAGACTTTGTGTCTTCAGCAAAGTTGTAGTAAATGTTACTGCAAAAAAAATTGCTTAAGGCACCATATCTGTAGCTTCAATAGTTTACAAGTTATGGAACATATTCCATGAAAGACCCCTTAAAATTAGTTTTTTCATGATAACTTTTTTAGAAATTCTCTTATCTTCTTGGAATCTTCCACAAAGTTGTTTGCCATATTGAAACACATATTTTTGCCGAATATAGTTACTTCCTATCTGTTGAATTTAAAAAGATATTCCAAATTTTACGATATTTTTGGGGTAACTTCCACCTTAAATAACTAGTTAAGGAGCAGAAAGGAGCAAACAACATCATAACATACTGAAAGTACTAGCTTTTTACTTTCATATAGTGGCTCGATTGTTAGTCGACACGATTCTCCCCGCGTGTTATGTTCAATACAATATGCCATCGCAGTGATATAAAATGAAAAATTCAAGTGCACTGCGACAAACAGCTTAATTGTAAGGGGTCTTCCATGTAATATTTTCCATAACTTGTAAACTATTAAAGCAATATATATGGTGCCTTCAGCAATTTCTTTTGTAGTAACATTTGCTACAACTTTTCTGAAGACACAAAGTCTCTATCTTAATTTGTTCGGAAAATAAATTTCGTATATCACTTATTGTTGAATTAAACACTGAACGGTATGCTCCTGTGGATGCGTAATCATAAGAACAACAACTTTTCCGAACAAACTATACTTCGAAAGTTAACGGTTAAACGCTATTAATTTTGAGCACGAAAACGACGCACAGTGGGACGGAATCAAAAAAGCCGGACATTGATATTTGCGACGGAACTATTGGCTATGGTACTTTGATATCTTCGGAAAGATTTCTTTATTTTTAAGCAGTTTAATATAATGTTGGAAAATTTTGATTTAAGGGGGTATATACGCAGATAAAAAAAATAACTTTGCAAGTTGTTGCCAAAATTGATAGTCATGTATGGAAAGTTTGTAGACGAAATGATTTTATGAAACTTTGTTGAAGTAGCGAAATGGCCATCTGTTAAGCGAAAAAAGTTATTGAGTGAAATTGAAGTACACGTCGGAATACCCCCTTAAAAAGTGTTTTCTATTGTAACTTTTTTATTCGATTTTTTACAGTTTTTCGATGTTCTATAAAGTTGTAGATGTTTGCAAAACACACCTTTTTGCGGAATAGACCAACGCTGTCTCTTCGTTTTTAGGATGTATGCCTGTTTTTTGGCATTTTTGGGCAAACTTTAAGGGGCTATGGTTTGTAGAGTAGTAGTTAGTAGCAGCTAAGTTTATGTTTTTTGTTATTCAGCAGGAAATACCCTATTGATACATATATAAATAATGGGGGATCTAATGGGATCCTTAGAATAATGTGGGGTAAAATAGACTAGCCTTTCAATAAATTATTTGTATTATAAAGCATGAAAAATAAACTATTATGCGAAATTAATAAACATTTGAAATATTATAGTTCATTCCATATATTCTGACATTCAAAGTTAATTTTTTTGTTATTAACATGCTCATAAGTCATCAGTGTCTGCCAAATCTTCTTAGTTATTGGATAAACAAGGTATTAATATAATCGAGTATTCTAAGCAACGAAACAGCGAAAACCAAGCGCGTTAGGGAAAAGGGTTCCGGCCCTGCACTAGTCCCGGGCGCGAATGTACTGGACCACACCGACGAGCCTTCGGCGGCGACTGGTGCAGGGGTTTCTAGGCTACCCTCAGGGTAAGTTCACACCACAAGACCAGATTAGTGCTTCGAATTTCATTCCAGGAAAGGAATGAACCGCCGACGCCTCGCTCACCATTCACTCTAGCAAACGATACCAAACCCTACCCACAACGCAACACAAGAGAACGACCGACATAACCCTTTCGAACCCCTTGCCATACCCCTCGCGGTCATTAGAACGACAGCAGGCTAGTTCTTCTAACAACGACGACAACATCAACACTTCCAGCATCAGAAAAACATACGAAACAGGAAACAGCACACTCCGTGAGAAAGTCCTCCTCCCTGCACTGGCCCCGTCCGCGGAAGTACCAGCCTTTGCCGACGAGCCTCCGGCGGCTGCTAGTGCAGTGGCCCGGCTCCTCTCCAGGTAAGTCCAGCCAAAGCCCACTCCCATCCCGACTAATCGTATGGCTCGCAACACATTTCAGGCAGCCCACAACATAACCTCTTTAGCACTTTGATAAACAACCCTGGACCAGAACGCTCCACGCTCGCTCCACGCTCGCTCTGCAGTGAAACATCAACAGGTAGAGAAACACCCTCGGCAACCTGCAGAACATCATCGCTCGCCTCAATCCATACTGCTTCGCCATCTAAGAAACGCACCTACACTACGATACCTCATTCGCCCAGCGAATGAGAAGACTCCAAGACTCATCTACCACCTTAACGCCGGACTCCAAAGTCATGTGCAATAAACCTTTCACCGGATATGAACTTACCGTCGTCCTCAGTACTGCATGACGAAGAACCGACGGCCCCGACAGGGTGGGCTACCCGTTGTTGCTGTAACTCCCCACCGGAGGTAAAAAGGCCCTCCTAGAATCATTCAACATAATTTTGGAAAGCGGGTCGGAATGCAAACTGGCCAATGTGGTCCTCATCCCCAAAAAGTGTCGGTGCACTCGTACCCGTAGCGAATTCAGACCAATCAGCCTGCTGTCATGCACATCGAAGACCCTGGAGAGGATGGCCAACCGGCGGCTGATCACGTGGCTGGAAGACCATAAACGTCTCGATCCACGTCAATATGTCTTTCGGAATAGACTCGGCACTGGAGCCCACCTAGGCTCCCTCGGTGAAATATTGGACAAGGTAAGATCTGAAAGCTCCACACCGACATCGCCATCCTCGACGTGGTAAAAGCCTACAACACCATTTGGCGCGAAGGAGTACTACAAGAACTAAAGCGATGGGGCATACAGGGAAACCTCGGTGTGTTCACCTAACTACCTAACCTATCACCGCTTCCGGGTTTGCATAGACGGCACACTATCCGATGAATTCCGCGAGACTAATGAAGTGCCGCCAGGATCAGTATTAGCTGTTGCCCTATTCTTTGTAAGGGTGAATTCGCTTTTCGCCGCGTAATCGTATATGAGGACGACATCATCTTGATTGCCCTAGGGACAACCATCCCGCGTACCAGGATATCCCTCCAGGCGGCCGTCAATGCGGTCGGTCGACGGACACTCGCAACCAGCTTTAACATGGCTTCAGAGAAGTGCACTATAATACATTGCTGCGACACAAATCACCCAGCCAACGCTCGACCAATACGCCTCAACAACACCGTAGTTTGGAAACCAGTTGTTGTCGGGATCATCCTCGATCGTAAATTAACCATGATGCCGCATTTCCAAAGACTGAATAAAGACTACGAGAGCAGAAAGCGCTTGGTCCACATGACCTGCTCCCCGCACCCTAAGAACAACCGCTGAGCAGCACTGAACGTCGGAAGATCCCTAATACACCATAGAATATTTTGGAAGATCGAGATGACATGCCGCAATGAACCGATGGACGGACTCTCCAATATCCTAGGGGCCCTATACCAGCGGAGCGATTAACCTCCGTACTATTACTGAGCACCCCTGCCGAAGCAACCTTTGTAGAGTTCGGAATATGACCCTGCCGCTGGTAAGCAGCCAGAGTTGCTCTAAAACGAACAATTAGTTTCTGAGAGAAAACATCGGGAGACGAATGCCTCCTGCTCACCATCACAAGCAACATACACCAGGAGTTTACTGACAACCCCCTCCCATCCATCGCCCGGTTGCACCTAGTAAGACCGCAGGCCTGGCATGACACCGGACCAAATATCGAGGGCAGCCTTGCTTGTGTTATAACCACCCGAGCAGTATAACGAGAAAGTACCGGCAACTAGCACAACCAAATCTTCACCAATGGCTCCAAGGCTGACGGCATTACAGTGGTAATGACCAAAAGAACCCCGACACACCGATGGTCACATTCCCCAACTCGCTCTCGGTGCTGAGAGACGTCTAGAGCGCAACCTCTCAGCACCCATTCGTTCCGGCAATCGAGATTCATCGAGGCCCACTGGTTACAATCTGCTGGTTCCCAGGCCACGGTAGTATCAGGAGCCGACCGTTTAGTTCTCTCCGGCATAAGATCCCGAACCGGGCTCTCAGCCGAAACCTCAACAGTGAATATATTAAGAGAATTCAACACGAGTCTAAAGCATGGATTCACCAACCACTGGCGGAGAGTTCATACGCAAAAGGTCAATGACTCAACTGACATCTGGACCAACCAGAGCGAACAAAAAATACTTTACCAGCTCCGCACGAATGACCCACGCCCACATCGTGTCTAACGTACCTCCATCAGAATGCCTCATGCAACATCCGGCTCACCGTCGAGCACCTGCTCTCCAACTGTCGGGAGCTGGATGACCTACGGCAACAGTACGACCTAACCAGGTCAATACGAGGTATCCTGGCCAACAACCCGGCTCGGGTAAAGGCCCTCCTCCTATTCCTCCTGAAGGATGCTAGCCAGTATAACTTGATGTAGTCAAAGCACGAACAAATGAACGCGGGCCCTTACCGCACTAGCAGAAGCTGTGGGGAGGTCTCCCACGGCCCATTGCGCCCAAATACAACCACCCTTCATCAAGATTCCGAGAACGACACCCAAACGACCATCGCCAATGCGCCCTTTGCCACACTACCTCGGCTCTGAGAGCGATCGCCCATGGCCCATCACAACAACAAAAAATTCACATAGCATCTAGAAGAAGATTTCGATCATGTGGAGGGTTACTTCCTTCGGCAAACTTGTTTAGAAGATCAAGAGCTAGTCAATGGAAGATAAAATAGTTTGAAATAAAATACTGCCGCTAGGTGACGCCAGTGAGCATGTTATTTTTCAGCTTACTGTATCTCAAGATCTAGATGTTTTTCGAAAGTCTTCGACGAAGTTGCGAAGCAAATCAAAACCTATGAGGTGGTATAACGCTTCGGAAAACTAACCGTTAGGCGGCGCTAGTGAGCAGTTGTTCAACCTAAAGTATCTCAATTTGCTGATTTTTTAGCGAGTCAGTACTTTCGACAAAGTCGATCACGAACTCAAACCTTCGAGGTGGTCAATCGAATAATATGGAATTCTTTCACTAGGCGGCGCTATTGGATTTGAGTATGTAATTTTTCCGACTTACTGTATCTAAGTTTACTGATTCTTTGAAAGGTTGTCGTGCTCTTTTTTTCGAACTAAAACCGAAAATGGTGAATGTCACCAAGGGAAAGAATAAATCGATGATATTCTGAAAATAAGTTCACTAAATTGTCACGTTCTTCTCACTCAACTAAACTAATTTTTTATTCATGACTTTGGAATATGCACGCAGGTTTTTATCGCCAGAACAATATTGCCGAAGCACATATCTGCTAAAAAATCAGACACTTTAGATACAGTTGATCGAAAAAAAATAATGCTCACTAACGCCGCCTGCCGGTAGAATACCGTCATATTCATTCGCCCATCTGAAAGACCGTTATCTACTGCCCAAGCTTGCAGAAGAAAGTATTGCTCCACGAGGTATTCTAAAGACTATCTGCGTTGTATAAAGTACAACGCGCGAGTGTTCGTGTTAAAAAATTTGGCCCGAGTGCCGGAAGGTTAAAGTCAATATTAATCTTCAAGCCCTTTACAATTTGGTTTGCAAATTTGCACTCAGTTTGAAATGCTTCCAATATGGAGGTAGAATTTGGCATTGCAGTCATCAATTGAAACATTGATTGCAGCAAAAATTTCATTTTATCTTTAGTGATGTTATCTGGATCAAAACAAAGCAGCAAAGGAAGCGTTGTTTGGATATGAAATTGGAGACATAGTAGTCATTAAACGTTTTTCCGAACCACCAACCACTGATGCATAAGATTACGTACGGTCGTAGGATCGAGTGACTGAGGTAAAAAATTCTTGTATAAGTGGAGAAGTAGTATCTCTATTTTGTATCGGCTTAATATGCTTAGTTCTGTGTCCAAATCTACGACGCTGGGTCGGTTTTGAATACCTTTCTCGCGTGCTTCTTCTAATACTTTCAAATTATTGCCCAAGTGACCAATAAGCATTTTAATGTAGCCTAATATCTGCATTATATCTACATATAAAGCAGTTTTAAAGAGCCGCTAAGCCATATATCCTGATATAACTTATAATGCCAGAAAAGGCGAAATATAGTGCTATTACTGTGCAGAAATTGACAGCATTACTAATGCTATTGTATAGCACCAGTGCACAAATGTTATGCTACTAGAAAGCTTGAATTGACTGTCATTTTTCTCAATATGGTTTTGCAACGATTTTTTATGTTTCCTTTTCGGTATGATGAACAAAATATAAAAATACTGATAGGAACAGTAATTGACTCCCTTCTACTGCATTGTAATTGATATCCTTATCGGGATTTCGTTCTCACACGATATGAATAATGTTTTATGAAAATTAACTTTAGTATGTCTCGAACAGAAGTACCTTGCCTCGTCCCTCACGGCAAGTGCGCAGCTTTTGCTGTCTAGGCTATATTGCATATGTTCGAATGAAATGAAATATGCCGAATATAATCTTCAAGAAAAGTTGCATAACGAATAAACACATAGCATTATAAGAGCATTTTTTCGGCTTTATATTTGCTATATAGTGGTACTAAATTCACATAAAAGCATACGTGCTTTAAAGATCCTTAAAGCATGTACGCCTTATATCAGCTTTATATACGTATACAGAACAAGCGATAATGCTATATTTCGGCTGTGCATGTATGCATTAATGATGCTTATATTGAGCCTTATTGCATTGTTAATGCTATAATGGAGTTTGAATGCAACATTTGTGCAAATGTATACCCAATATTGAGCAGTGGCTTATTTCTTATGGTTACTTGAATAATCTCATAACGCTTAAATGAATTTAATAAAGCTCCTGAATAAATCCAGAGCATACTGGCATGTTGGCCTTTCTTTTTATAACAATAACTTGTGAAGGAGTAAATTCATTTAAATTTCTTAATTCGTTGAATGTTTTGTCCAAAATTTGATCTTGCGGTAACCAGAACTAACGTTGAAAAGCTTATTTCGAAAGGCTCTTATTTGAAGATCATCACTGCTATCGACGGAGAAGATTTGAACAAACAAAAAATTACAGCCATAAAAAATACGTGTCATGTATTCTTCACTTAAAGATGCAAGAAATAGTTTCGGAAGGAATTCAAATGTTGGTCGTGAATCTGACGTAGATCAATAAACATATTGGTTCATAAACAACCCTAAATCATACTTTTCTTTCCTCAATGTTTGACTATGTCGTTGAATTAAATGAATTAAAACAAAAATAGAACAATAATAAATTTCGCACCTTGTTTGAATATAATCCAACAAGTACCCTACCTTCAGTCAACCAACAAAGTTTATACTGTCCCCGCAAAACCATTCTCCCACAAGCTGCGAAGAAAATTGGCCTCCCATTCGCTTTTCCTCACAGTGATCTCGTTTCTGCAAGAAGCACCTTCTTTCCTTCGAACAAGAAGCACTACACTTTTGTTGGCGAAGGAGAAAACCTCCGTCCGAGCCAGTAAAGCGTAACAGACAAAATGTTATACAGCCCAACAGACAAAAAACCTACAGATTCGGAAAACTCTGTCGGTTCTCTGCATAGCTTCAACATGTCTGCTATAGTCTGCCGGTGAAAAGTGTGTCTCCCGGTCCAGTCGCAAACCGCCGAGGTGGAAGCTCTAAACTATTCTGAAGCAGTGCCAAAAAAGATACCGACCTAACCGACGACGCTCGGTCCCGCTGCCCGCCGTATATACACGAATGAATGATTGTGACGCGGCGCGCACTAGTCTAGTGGGTGCAAGCAACGCAGGAAACTCAGCTGGCTGACCCGCCCGCCGGCACCGACAACCTTCAACCAAAGGATGCTGCATGGTGGGCGTTGGGAACTCCCCAGACAGATAAGGATGAAACTCGCAGCTGCAAAGAAAACCGACAGAAGAAATTATTCAACCGTGAAAAAGGAGAAAGAAAAATATAATTTGTTATACATTTTATCAACATTCGAAAGCTGAAGGAGCAACTCGTCGAAAGGATAAGCTCTACGCGGCTTTGACTTTCATCGGGTGCGGGGAAAAGTTTCGAGCTGTACACAGTGGCGAAGAAAAAGAAATTGGAAGTGAAACAGTTCCCAACTTTGTGCAGCAGAAAATCAGCTCGCGAACAGCAGTGCGAGTAACAAAATAGCTACGAAAAAGTTTTCCTTCTCCTTTGGCTCAATATTCTTTACGAGTCGTCTCTCGGGTGGTAATAATGATAAATCAAAACAAATCGTATACACCTCCCTTTGCGAGCGTTGCGGCATGCAGTAGCGAAGGAAGCTGTTTTCCTTTCTGCCAAGATGTGGATTGGTCCGGGGTGGCCAACATGAGAGGAAATGAGCGCTAAAACGAACGCAAAAACTCAATGAATCGAACGGAATCGAAAGTTGAAAATTACAATTTCAACAGTTCAATTTTTCATCTGTGATGTTTTTGCTTGGGCCACCATCGCCACCCCGGGCGGTGGGTGGACGTTGTTTATGCCAAAAACTTTACTATCGACGCGACTCCGGGTGACGGATTATAATGCAAGTTATATTTTTCACCGATTTTTGTTGGATGAATGGTAGTTCCGTATTCTTATACATATTCGAATTCATAAACATAACTAAAACAACGGAAACTTTATTTGAGTAAAGTTTCCATGCGCAACTGAAGATTGTATATTTCTATGTTGATTCAGTTGAATGCATCCGTTGTATTATTCATTTATTTGGCAGCTTTAATTCAAGTGGAAATCAGCTTTATTTAAAAAGAAATCGTGAAAACTCAATATTGTGCCCGTTACTCTATCACAATCACTAACGTGTATTGTTCAGATTTTGATGATAACACAAAACAATCAAGAAACTTGCTATCCTTCTGGGTCATGCCACAACCAATTCATGTTTAAATTGTATCAAACAATCTCAGATAAAAATTCTAGTTTGACCGACATCTGCGTTCTCCTGCTTGGTCCGGTAAAAACTTTTTCCTATACCTTCCACCATTGCAGTACCGGCGAAAGCAATTCCACTTTGGGAAAATCCATTCCAACTCGATCGAACCGGAAACTTATTTCGCTACACAACCAGAACACTTCCACCCCCGCATTTAAGTATGAAGATTTGCGGTGCCTACCACCAAGGGAGAAACATCAAACCCCGGATCGATAAGATATAAAACACGCGCTGAAAGAAAACAAATCCAACCCCGGCCGGCTGATAACCAACCCCGTGAATGAAGCTTGAAGATTATATTGCAATCGAACCGGAAGTGAAGTGGGCTACGATAATCGCGACGCGACGTGACGCGGTGTGGATGCGGCCGCGGTTTGCGGGTGGTTTGTGAGGTGGAACCACTTTTGGCGAAATTGAAATTTATCTCGAACAGCAATGGCGCGGAATGCTTCAGCGAGTTCTCGCAGTCGCTGTGCTGTGGAGAGTATCATAATAATAAATGGGCGGAGGAGGAAAACGTTGCGGTCCGAAAATAAGACCAAATGCAAATATGCAAAAGCAATATGGCGCACCGTCAACTGGGCGGTTGGAAGTTATGTGGTGAGTTATCCGGTTCTTGTTTTGTTTCCTTATTTAGGGCGAGGGGGTTTTTCACCCCGCTGATAAGCTGTGGTCATAATAGAGGAATGTTTTTGCGGGTGTTTTCGGTTATAATGCCAATATTATATATACTATGTTTGTTTTTAAGATAATCCTACCTAATTGCGACGAGGATAGGAAATAGTTGCATTGTGTTTCAAGCATTCATTCAGTTGCCTTACTTTATTAACTTTTTTCCTTGTAATAACCGACCCCGTATAATATCGAGTCTGTAAAATTTCTTCTTATTGGCAGATGCTAAGATTATTTTCTTCTACGCATTCAAGTAGGTTTGTTGAAACAAATAGAATTATATCGATTTATTTCGAAATTACATGACGCGCCAAAATATTAGTCTTACAAATCGTGAATAATATAAGTGTCTTTAAATTGGGGTAATGATTACAATTTCATGCCAAATTACACATTCTCCATATTCCACCGACATTTCAACAAAAGAATTTTTGGTTTTCGAGAGCTGTCCTACCGGAACTGTAGAGCTAGGTTCTTGGAAGGATTCCCCGTCAGAATCACACACTACTATTGCAGACGAGACAGGCAATGTCGCCGACTAAAACACTGTTTAGGGCCAATGGCAGCGGCACGTGATTCTGTATGTGATATTGATGGTACGGTTCAGATATATGCGGGCGTAGACTTTGCGATCGCGTGTATCATCGCGAAGGGCTCGAGCATTTGTAGGTTAACCAGTTCAATCGCGTGTGTGTTTGTATGTCGCGTGTGATAACGTGTATGTAATTTCGCGTGTATGCATGCTATTTTATAACCGTGTGCCCTTCGCATATTCGTGTGTGTTCTTAGATGATCGCGCGCGGACCGTGAATCTAATACTTAAATTTTGGTGTACGGTTCAGATGCTAAAAGCAAGAGAGATCTGTTATATCACTAGAGTTCCCGTTAATGTTGCCATGGAAAGTGTTTTCTAGTGGATATGAGCGTTATTTTTTGATTGGTCCAACTGAATGCATGGACCTATGTTGCTAGGACGGAGGGTAATGATTTCCGGACGTGACCGATTCATGATCGCGCGAACACGAACGTTTGTAGGTTCGCGTTTTAGACCGCGTTAAAAAATTTCGTAAATGCTAAAATGTTCACCTTATTATCAGAGTGTTATCAAGTTTGCACGATCGCGGGCCTAGGTGTGCGTTATTGATCGCGAAGGACTTAAGCGTTCGTATGTTAACGTGTTTGACACATGTGCTCGCGTGCATGTGACTTCGCGTATATAAAACTGGATTTTGTAACCGTACGGCCATTCACATATGGTCAAGGATCCGAAAATGGCAACCACAGACAAATATTTTTTTTATCAAATTTTGCGCCAAACTAATTTTTCCGTTTGTATATAACCTCCAATATTAAACAAAATGAATCATGATCCCAGAAAAAATTCCATATCTGTCATTTATAAAAGTTTGTTGATGCTTCTTGCATGACCTGAAAATGACTGAAAGACCGTAAGCAGATAAAAAGGTAAACAAAATCCATATTTTCAACTTTTTGCCTGGAACCACATTTTCCATCGTAGTCTAATTTAAATTTGATGATATTGCTTGAAAATTTGAGATGAATATGGAAAAATGCTTATTTTTAATTGTGAAGTAATGAAAATGAAATAACTTGTAACGTGACAGATCAAAAATTCGAAAAAGTTTTATGGACCACACCAACAGTTTGCATATAATGTCTAACCTATATTTTTTCTTACTACTTTGAGTCTACTCTTTGAAAGTGTATTGTGAAAACCCTAAAGTTTTATTCATTTTTGAGAAAACGCAGTTAATCGTATGTAACGTGACAGATGTTTTCTGCTATAAAGCAATCACATCAAGTTTGATTCAATTACGTCAAAAATGGTGACCATCTTCGACTCTGATGAAACTTTTTACGTTTCATCTATATTGGATACTAAGTATTTTGCATTATTAAACAAACAATTTTTATTCAAGAGTAACATTTAAAAAGGGCGTATAAGATCTTGAATGCACTACTTTCAAAATATATTCTTCGAAAATCGCCATTTGTGCAGAAAAAAAAGAAAGCGAGTTCTAGGGAATTAATTCTTCTGTGTGAATATTTTATGGTAAAATTTTCAAAAAGAAAAGACATAAAAGTTGAAAAATGCAGTTATTGCATTATTAAGAAGTTATTAGCAAGAAAGCATTTTTTACAACGACTTTAAGTATGCTTCTAAATTTCCTACTATTTTCCAGTCATAAATATAATTTTGTTATACACTATTAATACTAAACATCATTTCGAAACAAAATGCTCTTAAGACAAATTTTCCAAAATTTTTTACACATTTAAAAAAAAAAAAATATGGTAGTTGTAGTGAAAATACGCCCTTTTAATCAGTTACTCACAAATACCAAACGCTAAAAACTATAATGCGTTTTAAATTCAATTAAATAAAAAAGATTTATAATATAATTGCATTGTGGAGAAAATAACACTTAATGATTTTATAACAAAAACTTGAAACATATTTCAAAAATCTTTTAATTTTTTATTTTTATTTATTTTTTTCTGCAAATAATTTAGTTTTAGAACGTCTTTCAAAATGGTTTTGCAATTCAAAATGCTCACGAAAAATTTGCATTCAAAATGTAGATGTTACATTTCTTATAAAAGAAATGTATAGAATTCGCTCAAACTTTCAAGATTTTTTCCGAGGCCCGGAGGGCCGAGTCTTATATACCAATCGACTCAGCTCGACGATTTGGGACAATGTCTGTGTGTGTGTCTGTGTGTGTGTGTATGTAACGGACAAATTCTCATTCGTGTTTCTCAGCAATGGCTGAACCGATCTTATCCAAACCAATTTTAAATGAAAGAACTAAAAAACAGTATGAACGCTATTAATTTGTTTTTTATTCTGATGTTTAGTTTCCAAGATATGAATGTTTGAATGCGTAAAAATGGCGTTTTTTGCAGTTTCTTGGAATTATTTGCCGAAGTTGACAATATAGATTAACAATTTATATGTTTTTATGATAGCTTTAACAAATACCTTTCGAACAAGCTATAGATTGTTGAAATCGGACTATTATCAAAAGAGATATTTAACATTAAATGCGGACGAAAGATTTTTATCATTTCCCATTGCCAGAAATATGACCAAAAACATGTAATCTATTTTTAACGCCAAAACGGCTTATTTTAGGTCACTAGTATCTTCGGAGAATTTAATGGAGGCAATATGCCCTTTCTTTTGGTATTGTGCTTTTGCTGATTAATCCCCCTATGAGTGAGATATTTTCACAAATTTTCTTGGAAGTGATTATATCGAAATGATGCCTTCAGCAAATTTGTAGCTCTTACTTTTGCGAATAACTTTACTGAAGACTTCAAATATCTATTTTGAATACTTTAAAAGTTATGGCTTGTTGTTTGTGGATTACTCTTTGTCGCCTATTTATTGTTCAATATAGTAATAATCCATTGAAATAAGCCAAGCATTATTTCGATAAAACGAATTTTGTATTTCATTTTTCTATCTACAACCGCTAGAAATAATCACCGAACACTTCCAAGTTGTCTGGAAGGAACTTGATAACTTATCAGTGCAAAAATGTTCATTTGTGCGAACCTTCTGACTGCAATTTTTCTAACTTATGACCATCAGATTGATCTGAAACATATCGGAAAATGAAAAGGGAAATAAATAACTCCAAGCAACGGCGTAGCCAAGAGAAGGTTTTGGAGTTTAACACCATACAACCCCCCCCCCCCCCCCACACCCAAAAAAAATATTGGATTGAAGTTAAAAAGTTATTGATGCAGACTGATTTAATTCAATATTACAATAACAATTATCTGATCCGTAGATTGATAACCTGTTGTTGTAAACATCATGAGGACTTTTGATAAATTGTCGGAATAGGGTGCTGATATGTAACTGATCTATTGGTCTTGATTTCACAGTTGTCTAATTGCATCAATATCAAATTCCTGCCTGAAAACATTCCAATAGAAAATTCCACAGTTCTGTAATCAATCATAATCCTCAGATTTCTTTTCAAATTGAGCTTATTTTTGTAGAGATGTACTGTAATAAGGGTCTTTATTTAATAGGAAGCGAAGTTAAAATTGATTTAATGTCTATGAAACATAGAACTGCTCACCAAAAATGCATAACTTTCAACATTTGCTAAAAATGTTTTTGCCTTTCTCATTCACTCTAAAATTCGTCAATCTAATCCCGACCCGGAAGGCCGAGTGTCATATGCCAATCGACTCAGTTCGTCGAGATCGGAAAATGTCTGTGTGTGTATGTATTGATGTGTGTGTATGTGTGTATGTGGAAAAAAATGTGACCTCTGTTAATCAGAGATGGCTGGATCGATTTGCACAAAGTTAGTCTTAAATGAAAGGTACAACCTTCCCATCGGCTGCTATTGATTTTTTTTATTGATTGGACTTCCGGTTCCGGAGTTACGAGTTGAAGAGTGCAATCACACAGCAAATTCCCATATAAACTGAAATGAAAAATTTTCAAAATCAAGTTTGTATTTTTGATGCCAAATGACTTTATAATGCATGAAACATCGAGATTTGATGTAAACTCGAAAAAAATAATGTTTGACAAAAATTGATTTTTTTGGGACATTTTTGCCTTTCTCATATAGAAAGGTAATCCAATCACTCTAAAAATCGTCAATCATACCGGCCCGGAGGGAGTATGCAGTAAGTGGTTGCTACTTTAAAATTAAAACTAGTTTAAAATTTCTTAACAAGTTGAAAATTTTCGGCAGGACCCGAACCTCCCGGATCTTACTATGTGGAACTGAAACATCGCTTGAAACCAGCGGCGGTCAGTATCTCAAGATCGTGGCTGTCGATCCATTGTACGTATGTGCAAATCGAACTGAACATGAAATATTTAATTCCACCATTGTATTGAATATAACCAGCCATGGAATCGTAGTCTGGACAAATGAGAAAAACACAATTGCACCACTAGGTGGATTAAAACAGGTTTTCATTTTGGGAATGCATCGAGTTGAGACGAAAACGTAATATGATTAATATCGAGGATAACACTTTCCGAATGTAGAGAGAAATTTATGAAAAATTACGATTTCCATTCGACTCTAGCAGGTTCTGATCGATTTTGATGAGAATTTGATTTTTGTTGTATGACCAATTATATGTATAGGTCAAATGTTCAAAAACAGTAATTTAAGGTCAAGATAACATCATTTTGAAACCGCCAATTTCGGAGGGTTAGTATCTTCGATGAGTTTTACAAACGTTAAACAGCGCATCATTTGATAAAATAATTTTGACGGTATATCGTCCAAGAAGTATTTATGGTGAATTTTCTCAGGTTAATATTCATGACTACAATAAAGTCAACAAATTCGCTAAAAACACGAACTCTGTTACTATTTTTTGAAAAATTATTTCTGCATAATTTTAAAACTTCAAAAATTACGGTTTCGGAATTATGCCGTTTGGACAGTAATATCGATTTTCACCAAACCCCCACCAATTGTAAAATTGGTATTGTAAACAAAATGTAAGGGTGATACTTCAATGCTGATAGGTGGGACCGAAAAAGTGAACAATCGTCAAAGGGGCGATACTATCATTTTGTCAATTTCAATAGCAAACACAAATTTTAATTTAATAATTTCAAATACTTCATGAAGTTTTGGGTTTCGATCACTGAATCATGCAATCTAGGATGTAAAAAACACAATATTTCTTAAATAGGAAATAAAACCAAGTCTGGAAATATTCACTGTTGATTTTCTTTGAATGGTGTCACTGCTAGTATCGCTTTTTTCCAGAAAAAGCGTTGATTTTTAGGTCTCAGTCGCGTTGAAAATTTGAGTAAAGTATAAACTTCATTCCGATTAAAAAAAAATCGATTTTTTGGCTCAGTACAATATACATAACCCCTTTAGGAAAATTCAGTTTTCCCACCACAATGCATTGATTAAGGAATTTAGATATTTTATTAACAGAGCATTAGCAATAATTCGTTTGTATGTCTATTTTATGGGCCACTTTTTCGCTTTCCCATTGATTTGGTTTGAGATTTCTAGCACTGATGTTGTCCTATGCTGATTTGAGCGATTCTCTGTGTCCTGCCACAATCCCATGTAGTATGTGTTATCAAAACCTGTTTTAATCCACCTAGCGGTGCAATTGTGCCTTTCTCATTTCTCTAAACTATGGCACGGAGGCTTTTTATGTTCAACATAATTGTGGAAATGTCCATTACATTCTTAGTACACTTTGCACTTATACACAATGGCATGCCAGCCACGAACTTGATGAGCTACGTGTCGACGGTGAAACACTTGAAACAAAAAAATATCATACTCCATTAGCCTACTCAGCATTAGATCAATGTTATCTGCTTGCTAACTCATTTTGTCATGCGGGGATGGGTATGTGAGGAGGGCGAAAGTCCCATGAACGAACGACTCCCCAGCTTAAATTGGTATGCTTTGTAATATAGTGGTGGTTTAAAGATGATGGGGTTGAAAGGGAGAGGTATGAGGTGGTGGTCTGAGGGGTGATTTAAGGAGATTTTTAAAGGAGGGGAGTGAACAGTAGAGGGGGAGTGTAACCCCTCTCCGTAAACCATCCGGGATTAGGTTGACGTTTTTCAGAGTGATTGCATAACCTTTCTATATGAGAAAGGCAAAAATGTGCAAAATCCAAAAAAGTGAATCTTCGTCAAATTTTTTTCGTGTTTGCATCAAATCTCGACGTTTTATGCACCTTGAATACATTTAACATCAAAAATAAAAATTCTATTTTTAATTTTTCCTATAGTTTTTATGAGAAATTTCTGTGTGGCCGCACTCTGAAACCCGTAATTCCGGAACCAGAATTCCGATCGATCCAAAATTCAATAGCAGCCGATGGGAAGGTTGCACCTTTCATTTGAGACTAAGTTTGGGCAAATCGGTCCAGCCATCTCTGAGAAAAATGAGTGACATTATTTGACACATACGCACATACATACACATACACACACACACATACACACACACATACACACACATACACACACATACATACACACATACAGACTTTTTCCGATCTCGACGAACTGAGTCGAATGGGATATGACACTCGGCCCTCCGGGCCGGGATTAGGTTGACGTTTTTCAGAGTGATTGCATAACCTTTCTATATGAGAAAGGCAAAACATCGCGAAGCATCAAGTTCTAAATGTTCTCAAACGATATAATATCCGAAGAGAGTGATAAGAGTTATAAGAAATGTCTCATCACACTGTTAGGTGGATTAAAAGCGTTTTTTTAAGTTATTTTAGATTTTCTTTCGACATAAAGTGATACTTCGTGAAATTACGACCTTTTCAAGTTATTCACGTTTGTGCATCAAAACCAATATGTTTTTCAAAATAAACATGAAATTTCACTTTAATACTCAGTTTCCAGATCAAGGATGATTTGTGTATTACTGTCTAGATATCCTTGCCTCAATAAAATACAGATCTGTAACGTGACAGATTCTGGTTGTAACGTGACAGATCATTGAGAATACTCCATAAAATCGAAAAAAAAGTTTTTCTTCACGAAAACTATATTTCAAGCTCTTCTTTGATTTCCAAGCTTCAACTTAAAACTGTGTTCACGCAAATTTGGAGCCCAACGGAACAGACTTTTTCAAATTAGTCGGGCAACCTCCAAACTCACTGCGAAAATTGTGTAACGTGACAGACGTATCAAAATGACAATAAGACGAAGACTGATAGAAAATAACTTTCTGAAGAAAATATGTGCGGCTTAGTGACCTTAATAATGTGCAATTGTGATAGAATCTGATTTTATCGTTTTTGCAGACTTATCTTATGAAATATGCGTAAACTTGTAACGTGACAGACAGAAGCCTTGACCATATACGCGTGCGTTCTTAGATGGTCACGCGGACCGTCCTTCTTATATTTAGTTTTCGGTGTACAATTCACATTCTGACAAGGAGTACGTTCCCCATATCACTAGAATTCCCGGTCATGTCTCCATGGAACGTGTTGTCCAGTGGATATCAGAGCTTTCTATTTTTAATTGATCCAATTGAAGGCATAGACCTAGTCTGCTGATACCAAGGAGAGAAACTTCCGAAAGTGACCGATTTATGATCGTTCGTTCGCGGGAGTTTTTAGGTTCACGATTGAGACCGCGTTAGCTCGGTGACGTTCACCTTATCACCGGGATGTTATCATGTTTGCGATACCATGTATGTAGGTGCCGTGGATTGTCGCGAATGGTTCAAACACTTGTATCTTAACGTGTTTGTCACGTGTACGTGACTTCGCGTGTATAATTTCCATTTTATAATCATGTGGCGTGTATTCTTCAATGATCACGCATGGAAAAAGAATCTGATGCCTTATTTTAGTGAATAGTATAAAAGTGTCACTTTCCCCATATAACTAGAGTTCCCGATCATATCGCCATGGAACCTGTTGTCTAGTTAATATGAGCGTCTATTTTTCATTGGTCCAACTGAAGGCACGAGTCTAGGCTACTAGGACCGAGGTTAGACTTCCGGACGTGATCGTTTCATGATCGCGCGAGTGGTGGGTTCAGGCTTGAGACGGTGTTTGTAGATCTATAAGTGCTACAACGTTTACTTAACCACCGGGGTGTTTTAGCAATGGCAGGCGTAAGTATGTGTAGATGATTGCAATTGCATGGTAGCATTTGTGACCAGGTTTGTGTTATCGCGAGGGCCACGGGCGTTTGTGCGTTTGTACCTATATGAGTATAGATAGAGTATAATATAAAAATATACCAATAAAAGGAATCATAACATGCTTAAAAAAGAAGAAGATGCAAATAGATTGATTAGAAGTGTTTAAATTAACCGATACTATTTAGACATACATGAGTAATGGAAAGTACAAAAAAACAGACTAATGAAGTAAAATAGAAAATCACATGGGTCATTCCACGTCAGATTTACAACCAAAATGTTTATTCCTTCCAAAAAAATTTATTTAATTAAAAATAATTGAGACGTATTTTTTGTTTTGGCTGAATATGGTATTTTTTTAAAGTTATTAGTTTTTGAACTTTTTGAGTTTATAAAAGTGAACATTTTTAAATCACTGATAACTCGGAAACGATTCGATATATCGAAAAAAATATTTAATAATAAAAGTTGCGATTTAAAATGAGCTTACCGAAAAAAAATTAGAAAAAATACTTTTTGCTATATAACTTATGAAATTTGCAATTATTTAAAAAAAATGAATTTTTTAAAAGTTAGACCAATTTTTTTTACTCATTATTTTCTTTGAATATTGAGGATCATATTAAAAAGTTTGCGTACAAATTTGGGAGTGGATATCAAAATACTTTGCGAGATATTACAACTAAAAATTTAAAACGAGACAATTTTATACTAAACGCTTAGTGATAAGCCTATTATAATTGAAATATCTCGTAAAATACTTTCAGTTCCATTCTGAAATTTTCACATAATTTACTTAATATACTTATGCTATAAAAAATTGTTTTCAGGACGACTTTGAAAAAAAAATTTGCTTCTAACACTTGGATACCACCAAAAAAGTCTTAAATTTGCAGAATGCGAAACATTCCACGTCAGATTTACAACTACAGTTTTAATTCCCTCCAATTATTTCGCATTCTTTAGCTAACAATTATTTACACGAATTTTAGGCTTTGGCTAAATTTGATATGTTTTTCAAGTTATGAGTTTTGGAACTTCATAAATAAATTTATTAAATTTCATAAAATTGAACATTATTCAATTCCTGATAACTTAGAAACTATTAGATTAGTGGAAAAAAATATTAAATAATAAAAGTTGCTTTTTCGCATGATCTCACCGGAACTTTTTTTGAAATATTTGTTTTTGTTATGTAATTTATGTATTCTGCAAATGTTAGAAGCAACTAAATGTTACGAGATCTTGGTCTAGGCTTTATGTTATATTGTATTATTCTTGGACAGTCGTGTTTCGCCGGAAAGAAGAAGCAGGAAATAATAAATTCGATCACATGTCACCTCCAAAAGCTGATTCATTTAAGCATAGGCAACACTCCCGGCAACCGGTTGCCCGGAGTTGAAGTTGTATTTTTGTTACAAAGTAAGTATTTCCGAAATAATTCAACAAAAAATAAATAAGCTGCCCAGAGAAACAACCAAATGATAACACTCCAGAGAGTTGCATAGATCGTATCGCTTATCAAGGTGAATCCAGATTTGTGTAACGCTTTACCCCATCCCACTAACAAAAACTCCTTCCCATGGCAAACGTGGATATGCAGAGGTATACACGGTCTCCATAACAACGTTTGCCACACTAACATTCCTTTCCTTCCCCGATGACTGTAAGGACATGGCTGGCGCCGTTATTGACATTTTGAAGTATAGAACTCTTGAGACTTGTACATTGATGGTGGATAGCTACTCCCAGGCCCCATCTTTTGATTCTCTGTGCAATTTCGCTCGTTCTGGTCAATCACAGAGTAGCAACTACGAATTGTGCGGTCATCATGCTCATGCTCATGCTCATGCTCATGCTCATGCTCATGCTCATGCTCATGCTCATGCTCATGCTCATGCTCATGCTCATGCTCATGCTCATGCTCATGCTCATGCTCATGCTCATGCTCATGCTCATGCTCATGCTCATGCTCATGCTCATGCTCATGCTCTGCAAATGTTAGAAGCAACTAAATTTTTTTTTGGCTTTTTCAAATAATTTATAATTATATCGAGTAGATTGTGTGAAAATATCAGAATGGAACTCGACGTATTTTATGAGATATTTCAATTATAACAGGCCTATTACTGCACTATGGTCCCAAAGCTGTATTGTTTGCGCCCAAACCGTTGTGCCTTGTAGTGTCTTCGTCAAACTTTCTTAGATCTTTTTAGCCGATCTTTTCATATTAATAAAATTAGGGTGGTCCTTGTGGTTAGGGTGTTCAAAGTATCAACTTTTTAGACATGTAAAATTCAGCTACCTAATGTTCTACAAAGTTATAAATCAATCAAATTGAAGCAACTTTTCTGAAAAAACTATATGTCTATCTCTAATGGTTCATGTGTTATGATTTTTTAAATATTGAAGATAGGGTGGCTCCTGAAAAATTGGCTTTCAATTAATATCTTTTCATGTGTAATTTTTCGCAAATACTTAGTTCTAGAGGCTTTTAGAACTTTTATAAACACCCAAAACGGCGCGCTCAGATTTTCTGTTTTTGGGCTCACAATCTTATTCCCAAAAACAATCCTTTTTGAACATTGAGCTGTTCGCGCACAATTCGAGATGAGTGCAACGCTCACAAAAGAAAACGATGACGCACACTCACACACAAGGAAACTTTGTTAGTATTTGGTTTCGTATCTTTCTTATAAACTTTACATTCCCAAACCCAACCACCACAAGCAATCTCATCACCATTGCTGCTGCATTGCATTATGTTTTGTTCCATTCTTTTCTTCGCTGCTATAAATAGCTCGTGCCCTGAAACTTCTAGTAAAAAAATTCTGATATCAGATTCAAGATTAGAACCGACAAACTTCTAATCGGTAAAACAACTCTTTACTACCCGTACCATGACGACACACTAGTGGAGTAGTATAATGGCACATATAAGCTTCACACTAAGGGGTGCTTAGCTTAGCTTAGTGCTTTTAAGGGGTCACGTTTTCATTGCTCAATCTCATATGGTAAAATCAACTGAGAAATAGTCAATGTGTCAACGGTTTGGTCGCAAACAGTTTTGTCTTCCTAAATACAGCTTTGGGACCATAGTGCACTGGGCGTTTAGTGTAAAATTGCCTTATTTTAAGTTTATAATTATAATATCTCGCAAAGTATTTTGATATCCACTCCCAAATTTGTGCATAATTTTCTTAACATGATTCGTAATATTTAAAGAAAATAATAATTTAAAAAAAAATTGATCCAGCTTTAACAAAATTCAATTTGTTTCAAATAATTGCAAATTTCATAGGTTATATAACAAAATATATTTTTTGTGAATCTTTTTCGGTAAGCTTATTTAAAAACTCAACTTTTTTAATTTAATTTTTTTTTCATATATCGAATCGTTTCCGAGTTATCAGTGAATGAAAAATGTTTAATTTCTTAAACTTCAAAAGTTCAAAAACTAATAACTTGAAAAAATATATTCAGCCAAAACAAAAAATACGTGTCAATTATTTTTAGCTAAAGAATACAAGAAAAAATTCGGAAGGAATCAAAATTTTGGTTCTAAATCTGACGTGGAATGACCCACATGTAACATGCAGTCAAACTACTTTAATTTGTCCATATTCAGCAAGAGTTATTTATTTATCATTAACAATAATTGCATTCTGTTAGAATTTTATCATGCTGATCGGGAATGGATGTTTCACGTGCGTCGGTAAATTAATTGTACCTTAATTTATCCAATCGAACCTTCCCGAACGAATAGAATCGAATGCACAAATTGAACACCAGAAGTATAAACCACTCTTCTATCATATACACCAGTTTTGCATCCATTCCCTGACCCAACTGTCACAAATACTTAGACGAAAACATACACAGATAGACATACGACTAGCACATAATAATCACACACTAGTGCTAAAAACTACAATTATTACAAAACGGCAACTAATAGGTTTCTACTAATGCGTTTATTAAATTAACCCTCAAAAAGGCAAGGGGTCTCAGAGGCCCGGCTAGTTGCAGATCTCTAGTTTCAATGAACTTGTAATTTGAAATACAAATTATCGAGCGTTTTCGGGCTTTAGATTCTCTCACTGATAAAACGACTAAAAAGAGGCTTTTGATTTCATTGGGTCTTAGGAGTGATGCTTCTTGAAGTCACAATTCTAGCTTGCCTTTTGAGGGTTAAGTTAATTATTAAATTAATTTAATTAGCATGTGCACGATGACGAAGTCGACCGATAAATGGACACACAATGACCCCCACTGCGAGCCCCTTCCACCAACACTGCCATTAAACGGTGGAACAATGTCATCAAACACGAACCCATAGCAAAAGTCAATCCACGTTGACCCGCCAGCCGGCCACGCCAGCGCGCACAGGCTAGTGGTTGAGCGTTAGTATGGACAGGCGCAGAGTATGAAGAAATACAACACATAATAAAGGCCCATAAGCCCTCTCTGTCTCCTCGATGCACCACTATCGAGCCGTAATGCAATAACCATCTTAAAGTAATTGTCTGTCAGAAGTTTTGTAGCACTGATGCACGCGATATGCTTGATGATGTTTGCAATACCGTCAAACCCCTTAAACTACGGAATATCCCAACAATATTTTACTATTACTTTCATACAGAAAAATGTTCTTCGGTTGCGATCATAATAACGCGCTCCCAATGTCGAAGAATTCAAATAAATATCTAACATTGATAACGTTCACAATTAATGAGCCACAGGCGTTTCTGAGGATGCGATAAGAGATATCAAATTTAATTGAAATTGATGGTCTATAGTCACAAATAGATAAAAACACAATAACCATACACATTTTCCAAAATCGTCGAAAATACAACCGGCAAATCATTTCTACGCCCATCCCAACAACACGCGCGAATCTGCAAATCCCGAAACAGAACTGCTCTGGACCGCCCCACAGCGCAAGTGGACTTAGGAGGCTTCGGGAAAAATACAGAAAAAACATAAATAAGTAAGGGTGAAAATTTATTACCCGCAACGGGAGTAGCTCTTCGCGAAAAACCAAAAAAAAACGTGTTGTGGAAATGCTCCATCTCATTTCCATTTCCATCCGTTCTTGTACAATGTACATATGTTGCCGTATGTGTAGCTCTCAGCGAGCTTCGTCTTTTGTGCGAACCGACAGCTTTATTGAAAGTGAAATTTTGAGAGATTTATTAGGATATTGTTCGTGTCCACTAGGAATGGTATTCATTAAGCTTTGTTGGTGTGGTAGCGGGGGCGACTGCGGGGCCGAATATGTTACTTCCCTTTGAAGGGGGGAAAGCCCGGAATTGTTGCTTGCTCTAGTCCGCTGACCATAATATTGTCCGCGTGACCTCAAGGTCCCTAAGGGAAACGAAGATGGGAGATATGTAAGAGCGCGTAGGTACCGCTACCGTTTTCGCATATGATTCGTCTACCGTTGCACAGTGGTTAGCCTGGCAAAGCCTGGCCAAAACCTCAAATGTAGTTGAAACTGTCTGAAAAAGTTCACCTAAGGGAGCAGTGACGTAGCCATAAATTTGTTTTGGAGGGGGTTTTGACAAAAATCGTATATTTTTTTAAAAATTCTGGTGCGTCTATTGGTGACATTTAATCTGTAAGCCGACATCGACTGGGTACTGCCACCTTCTGCAGTAGTAACAAAATAAGAAGATGTGAGCGAACATGGGCGCTTTAACCCTACCGTCGCTTATATTAGTTATGTGAAGTAGCGGAAGCCCAACACGAGGCCTCGTTAGGAACAAACTGGAAAAAAGGACGAGCTTAAAACTCTGGCAATGATCAACTGCCATGTGAGCTGCTCAGACACGGAGGAGAAGTGTTGGCTCCACTGGGTGATTTTGAACAACTTGGTAAAAATGGTTCTCGAAACTAATCCAACAGACACAAGAAGCAGAGGTGCACAATGAGCAAGTTGATGGTCTGATCTGAGAAGTCTTTGCGCCCTGCGAAGGCGACAATCAGCCATGGATCGAGTGAACTGGAGAGGACTTCCTGATACAGTAAAGGACAACACGACCTTAGACTGATTGGCAAGTAACTTTGAAAGATTGGCAGCAACAAGTTTTCCAACATAAAGCAAAACATCTTCTGATATAATAATTTTGGTGATAAATCCTCCTACCAATAATCGTAAGATACGTAGTGTTATCAGCAAAGTTGTTGGGAATGTCATTCAAAATATCTTTGTTTAAGATATTTTTTGATATGATACAAAAAATATAAATATAATATAATAATATATAAAACTATATTTATGGATATTTATTAAATCCAGTTTTCTTCAATATCACTGTAAGCCTCAGACACATAACTTTGATAAAATGTATATTTTATTGTTTATAAACAGCAGAAGAGATTGGTCATATACAGTAATATCAGAAAAAAACTACAAGGGGCAGCCCTATGGGGTTGCACGAACTGTTGACGTAGGACTATACTACTTAATGTAAAATATTTATTTTCTTAGTACTTAGTGTGTGGGAAAAAACACCCTTACCGATGAAGAAAAATCAAATTTTAGACAATATAATCACATCTCATGTATAGAACAAGCTTTCTAGTTGCTCTCAATATTACGTCATGAAAATTCAATTTTTCCGTGACAATTTTTTTTGCCTGCAAAATGCCCTGTGGGATATTAGCATTGATCGGAAAATGCTTTCGAACGCTGCACATTGCATACATACAGGACATTTTGCAGGTCACCAGAATCTGTTCATTTTACCCACTCGCTATACTGCTGTGATATGCATAACAGTCCCACCTTCATAGGAAATCCATAGCAAATGGGACTGTTATGCGTATCACGGCAGTATAAACATGTCTCATTTTTGGACATGTTTAGAAATCAAGAATCATGTTTGAAAAAATGTGTTTATGACGAAGTATTTTTACCAGATATGTGCAAGACATGTCTAACAAGAAACATAAGGTGATTGTAATATCTCAGTCACTTATTAGTTAGAAAATAATGACTTTGCTGTTCATTTTACCGCCAGTTCCCCTACCTACCAACACATTCGCCCCAAACATTGAACCCAAGCGTACAATGCAAAATGAGTCAACGCTGATGATGATGGGTAGAGCGAAAGAGACAACTAGTACCACCACGACACTATTAGCGCCACGTATATGGCACCCCTATCCCATTTGTATTGAACTGACATAAGTCAACATCTCAGCGGGCACACAAATTATGGGTCACACTGACACTGACAAATTGTTCTGCTTGTTTTGCTCGAAGCTCAATTTTCACTTGCCAGATACTGTACGGCATGACTCAATTTTTAGACATTTGTTTAAAAGCGAAAATATTGGATAGCTAAGTGAAAAAATGTGTTGTTTTCGACATGTCGGTGAATAACAAAAACTTTACACCCTGGTGCACCAACAAATTAAACGAAATCGACTATCACAAAATTGTGTAGATTGAAATCGATTCTGTTTATTGTGGATCGACCCTAACGCGACGTTTTAGATGTTGGCATAGAAATCATGGCGGCGTAGCAGATACCTGATTAGCGCGTTTCACCAAAATTCCCCGCGGCCTTTCCCGATTGAAAGGAACGGCCGCGCTTAGCCCATCTGTCATAATATCGTGATTTTGCATAGCGAAGGGCTGAATGATTTTGTTCCAAAAATCAGCCCTGCGATATGCAACACTTTGTGCAGGTTGATTATACCAGTTGCAAGTGGGGCCAAATTCACCAAGTTCCGTAAAATTCCTTTTAAATTACAGAATTGATAAAATTGCTTAGATGAGCTAAACTAATTAATCAAATCCTGTTTTAAAAACTGTCCTTGCGTTTAAACCAAAATGGGAAGCTTATTACTACCACTACATTACTTAATTTCAAGCGAAAATAGCAAATACATGTGCTAGTTAAACCAAAAATTTACTGGCAACATTACAGCGGTATTTAGGAAGCAGTTGGAGCGGTCGCCTGTTGGACGACACAGGGTAGCGTCCCTCCACAGCCAGTGTAACGGACTTCTAACTCAGCTACACTGGCTGTAAAAAACACAGCGCAGTGATCTGCTTCGCCAGCCGTTCAACAGGGAACTGAGCGTGTCTGGCCAAGTCCGTTCTTTAAATAGTCGATGATGACGTCATTCATAGAAGCGTTGCGCACTAGGTACACCAATCCGTCGTACAGGGCTTGGGAAGCGCTATCTTCTGTTTGTTAATGCGCGATATTTTAACAAGGTTGTGTATTATTTAATTTTTTAATGCTATGATATCAAAAATCCTTGGGTTTATCTATTGGAATCTATTCTTAGAAGTATTTCGGGGCGATTTGTGCAAAAAATTTGAAAATTTATCGTGAGATGGCTGAATTATATGCGTTTAAAATTGGACCACTTTTCGTTACATACCATTTTTGTAGAATTTTCAGAGTGCACCCCCGTATCGAAAACAAAGACGTAGTCCTACGTCAAAACTTGTTTTGAAGGATCTCTTTCGCAAATATCCTAATATATCTCGATACCATGAGCACATGGAGCATACATGTCTTCAAGCAATTTGTTTGTAATAACATTCTCGAAAACTTTGCTTAAGACACCAACTGCACAGAAAAGCATTAGAGTCCCATATTGAAAAACAGCAAGCCGAGAAAAACGAAAAACGTTCAAGATTTACATTTTCATTGAGCTTTGCGGATGGGATAACCATGTTTTTGGTATTTTTTCGATATTTGCTAAAGAAACCTGTGCATAATGATTCAGTGGTAGTACAGAATACAGTACAGAATACAGATAACTCATGTTCGACGAAATCCATATGTGACTCTTATACTTTAATGGGCAACCAGGTGTGGAACTAAATTCGTTTGAAGTGTTAATGCATCCATCTGGGAATATGAATCCACAAAATTATTTTTTCAGAAGATGTACTGTTCTACGTTGTAAAATTCTCCGGGGATACTAAACCTCCAAAGTTGATGGTTTTCGAAATTATGTGATCTTGACGCCATCCAATTAAGTGCACGTATATACACCATAAATAGGCACTAACTTCGTCTTTTAATTTTTAAATTTTCTTTATTTCCAATCCTACTTAGTGGCTGTTAATATAATTGATAACACAAAAACATCAAATGCTCATAAAAACCGATTCTGACCTAAATAAACGGAAATCGAAGTCTTTCATCAGTTTCTATGTAAGTTTTTTATTCAGGTATTTAGGTTGATATTTACATGATTTGTCAACTATAGCATCCTCATTAAGAGATTAGTTACAAGATCCCATTCCCACAATTTACCCAAAGTCCTCATGATGTATAAAACATGAGGTTCACGATAACAAACTTCCAAAAGGATTAGTTGAATATTTTATTAAACTAAACTAGCATCAACAATTTTTCTTCAATTCAGTTATTTTAGTTTGGAGGGGGTTTCAACCCCCAAACCACTACCCCCCTTCCCCGCTTGGGTACGCCACTGTAAGGGAGAATTCGATTTTGATCAAAATAACTTTTTAGTTATCTAAATACAGGTCGGACTCGATTATCTGGGTATTCGATTATCCGGGGAAAATGATTCGATTATCCGGGCGTTTTGACAAAACAATCAAATTCCGACTAGAATGTCTGATTATAGTGCTAATTCGATCATTGCAGTCAACAGAACTTTTTTTCGGAGAATTGGGGAATTTAGGGTAAACCTTTTCTCAAATTTTGACCTACCTCAAAAATAGCTTATATATGGGTTATTCCGCGCAAAGTGACCAAAAAAATAATAAAACTTGGAATTGACTGTCACGGATTGGAACTAGTTTCGAAGAAATGGTTCATCTAGAGCCAATGTATAACCATCTAAATTATTGTGTCTTTTGATCCACCCCTCGGTCCACGGGAACACTCTTAATTATAATAAATTGTTTAAAAAAATTGTTTTCCTTCTGATCATATCTCTGGTACTGTTTATTTATTTATTTATTTATTTATTTATTTTTTTATTTATTTATTTATTTATTTATTTATTTATTTATTTATTTATTTATTTACAGTTGATATCAACAGACACAGTATGGTCCTAATGATGATTTCTTAAAATAGTTAAAAAATTGGTTTGTATTCTACTACGCGGGCTGTGAAAGTCAAATCCGGATGAAACTCTGTTGAATGTCCGCTGCAAACCAATGACGGCTTCGTTGGCTCCGTACAAAAGGTCACGATTTCGTGAACTGAACGATTTGCGAAAACCGTGACCAAGTTCCTGAAATTATGAATAATAAACCTCGTATTCATGAAATTATTTGTGTTTTCTAAAAACCAGATCGCCCCGAATATATACATGGTGTTACATTAGAATGTTTGGTTGGGTTACTGTTGTTGTTTCCTGGACATGTTTAGTTTTTATTGTGATTCTTATTCATGATCTGGGAATACACAGTCGACAGTCAAACGTTGTTCATGATTTCCAGAGTTTATTCGCGATTCTTGTAAATTCTCATGACGTTAGCGGGAAAAATGTTCCTGATTTCAGGATCTTAGTCGCGATGTTCGTAATTTCCATTCACGTTATCGTGATATTTTTGTCCTGAGTAGAGTGATTCATGTTCATGATGTTGGGATCTTTGTCACGATTTTCAATACTTTTGTCAGGAGTTGTGTGGTTTATGTTCATGATTTCAGGATCTTAGTCGCGATTTTTGTAACTTCTGTTCATGTTTTCGTGATATTTTAGTCATGAATAGAACAGTTTACGTTCATGATTTCAGGATCTTAGTCACGATTTTAGACATTTTTGTCATTATTTGTGTGATTTGTGTTTATGATTTCAGGAACTTAGTCACGATTTTCGTGATTTCTGTTCATGTTATCATGATACTTTATTTGAGCGCTCACTTTCAAAGAGTAATGTAACTAATGTTCATGATATCAGCAGTTTTATCATGGTATTCGTAAATTCTCTTCGCCTTATCGTGATTTATTATACTTTGGTTACTAACGGTTTTTTACTCGGAATAACGTGACAATATGAACTGGATCATTAAAATAAGACTCATTCGCGATATCTGGTTCTGTGAACTTTATCACGCACACTATTTGGGGTTCTCAGTACAGTTTTCGTTTTCTGTCCGGATATCACAATGAACCTTATCAAATGAATAATGATGTTCGAGGTTCTAATAGTTTTTTTATATCTACTGCTCGTACCTTTCACTGATCGCTAGCAGCTGGGTATTTCATAAAAAAATGCATGGAACAAAAATGATTCTACGAATAATAATCCAATTTTTGCGAAAAACTTCCCGTAAAAATTTCATTACCATGTTGTATGACATTGTAAATGATTAGAGATATCTTCTAAATATCACAAGCGTGCAAATAGATACTAGATAGATCGTAAATAATGTACTAGGAATCATGAACCAGTTCACGAATACATGAATAATATTTTATAATTTCGTGAACTTTTTCGCGAAAACGAATGATAAGTTGTGACTATTATACTAGGTATGAACCGGTTCACGAATACATAAACAATATTTCATGATGTCGTGAACTATTTTACGAGCACGGATATTGGATCGAAACAAAT